>NC_135291.1:644439-718088 GCF_051311805.1 Agelaius phoeniceus | reverse complement strand
ACATTTTGAGGGTAAAGTTTCAAATTTTTGAGGGTAAAATTTTAAATTTGAGGGTAAAATTTGGGAATTCCTATGACAAAGGTGCAACAATACCCTGAATAAAATCCCCCGAATTTACAGAAAAAAATCTCAAATTTTGAGGGTAAAATCCTGAATTTTGAGGGTAAAATCTTAAATTTCGAGGATAAAATCTGGGAATTCCTATCCCAAAGGTGCCACAATACCCTGAATAAAATCCCCCAAATTTTCAGAATAAAATTTCGAATTTTGAGGATAAAATGTCAAATTTTGAGGGTAAAATGTCAAATTTTGAGGAGAGTCCGGCATCTTGGCGTAGCTGAACTCAAACACGTCCTGCAGGGGAAAATTCCCAAAAAAAAATAAAAAAAAAATCCTAAATTTTCATCCTAAAAGGCTCAGAAATTCTGGGAAAAAAATCCTGGCCCAAAATTCTGAAATTCCTGGCCCAAAATCCCAAATTTTGAGGGTAAAATCTCAAATTTTCAGAGTAAAATCTTAAATTTTGAGGATAAAATTTGGGAATTCGATCCCAGAGGTGCCACAATACCCTGAATAAAATCCCCCAAATTTTGAGGGTAAAATCTCAAATTTCGAGGGTAAAATATCAAATTTCAAGGATAAAATCTCAAATTTCGAGGATAAAATCTCAAATTTCTGAGGGTTAAATCTTAAATTTTGAGGGTAAAATTTCGGAATTCCAATCCCAAAAGTGCCACAATAACCTGAATAAAATCCCCCGAATTTTGAGGGTAAAATGTCAAATTTTGAGGAGAGTCCGGCATCTTGGCGTAGCTGAACTCAAACACGTCCTGGGAGGGAGAGAATTCCCAAAAAAATTTAAAAAAAATCCTAAATTTTCATCCTAAAAGGCTCAGAAATTGTGGGGAAAAAATTCTGAAATTCCCGGCCCAAAATCCCAAATTTTGAGGGTAAAATCTCAAATTTCGAATGTAAAATATCAAATTTCAAGGGTAGTTCGGCATCTTGGCGTAGCTGAACTCAAACACGTCCTGCAGGGGAAAATTCCCCCAAAAAATTCCAAATTTTAATCCTAAAAAGTCACAGAAATTGTGGGAAAAAATTTCTAAAATTCCCAGCCCAAAATCCCAAATTTGAGGGTAAAATCTCAAATTTTGAGGGTAGTCTGGCATCTTGGCGTAGCTGAACTCAAACACGTCCTGGAGGGAGAATTCCCAAAAAAATCCTAAATTTTAATCCTAAATTTGTGTTCTAAAAGGCTCAGAAATTGTGGGGAAAAAATCCCGAAATTCCTGGCCCAAAATCCCAAATTTTGAGGGTAAAATCTCAAATTTTGAGGGTAAAATGTCAAATTTCTGAGGGTAAAATCTTAAATTTCGAGGGTAAAATTTGGGAATTCCTATGACAAAGGTGCCATAATACCCTGAATAAAATCCCTCGAATTTTGAGGGTAAAATCTCAAATTTCGAGGGTAAAATCCCCCGAATTTCCAGAATAAAATCTCAAATTTCTGGGATAAAACCTGGAATTCCTATGACAAAGGTGCCACAATACCCTGAATAAAATCCCCAAATTTTGAGGGTAAAATCTCAAATTTCGAGGATAAAATCTCAAATTTCGAGGGTAAAATTTTAAATTTTGAGGATAAAACCTGGGAATTCCTATGACAAAGGTGCCACAATACCCTGAATAAAATCCCCCGAATTCCCAGAATAAAATCTCAAATTTTGAGGGTAAAATCTCAAATTTTGAGGAGAGTCCGGCATCTTGGCGTAGCTGAACTCAAACACGTCCTGGAGGAGAAAATTCCCAAAAAAAATTCCAAATTTTAATCCTAAAAGGCTCAGAAATTGTGGGAAAAAAAATCCTGGCCCAAACTTCTGAAATTCCTGGCCCAAAATCCCAAATTTTGAGGGTAAAATCTTAAATTTTGAGGGTAAAATTTCATATTTTGAGGGTAAAATCTTAAATTTTGAGGGTAAAATTTAAATTTTGAGGATAAAACCTGGGAATTCCTATGACAAAGGTGCCACAATACCCTGAATAAAATCCCCAAATTTTGAGGGTAAAATCTCAAATTTCGAGGGTAAAATTTTAAATTTCGAGGGTAAAATTTGGGAATTCCTATGACAGAGGTGCCACAATACCCTGAATAAAATCCTCCGAATTTACAGAAAAAAATCTCAAATTTTGAGGGCAAAATCCTCAAATTTTGAGGGTAAAATATCAAATTTCCAGGGTAGTTCGGCATCTTGGCGTAGCTGAACTCAAACACGTCCTGGGAAGGGGGAATTCCCAAAAAAAATAAAAAAAAATTCCTAAATTTTCATCCTAAAAGGCTCAGAAATTGTGGGGAAAAAATTCTGAAAGTCCCGGCCCAAAAGCACCAGGAATTCCCAGGAAAAAATCCCGAATTTTGAGGATAAAATCTTAAATTTTGAGGGTAAAATTTTAAATTTTGAGGATAAAACCTGGGAATTCCTATGACAAAGGTGCCACAGTACCCTGAATAAAATCCCCCAAATTTTGAGGGTAAAATATCATTTTTCGAGGATAAAATTTCAAATTTCTGAGGGTAAAATTTCAAATTTTGAGGGCAAAATCTTAAATTTTGAGGACAGTTCGGCATCTTGGCGTAGCTGAACTCAAACACGTCCTGGAGGAGAGAATTCCCAAAAAAATCCTAAATTTTCATCCTAAAAGGCTCAGAGATTCTGGTAAAAAAATCCTGGCCCAAAATCCAAATTTTGAGGGTAAAATCTCAAATTTCGAGGATAAAATCTCAGATTTCTGAGGGTTAAATCTTAAATTTTGAGGGTAAAATTTGGGAATTCCTATGACAAAGGTGCCACAATACCCTGAATAAAATCCCCCGAATTTCGAGGATAAAATCTCAAATTTTGAGGGCAAAATCTCAAATTTCTGAGGGTAAAATTTTAAATTTTGAGGATAAAATTTGGGAATTCCGATCCCAGAGGTGCCACAGTACCCTGAATAAAATCCCCCAAATTTCCAGAATAAAATCCCCTGAATTTCCAGGAAAAAATCCCAAATTCCCATCCCAAAAAAATCTCAAAATTCCACCCAAAAATCGCTGAAATTCCACCAAAAATCCCCAAATTTCCACCAAAAACCCCTATTTTTTTAAAAATTTTATTTCATTTTGTTTTTTTTTGGGAATTCCGTGAATTTGGGTTTTTTTGGGAATTTTCTGCGCACCTCCCAAAAAACCCCTCAAAATTCCACCCAAAAATCCCTAAAATTCCACCCAAAATTCCTCAAATTCTGTCCAAAAATCCCCAGAACAAAATCCCAAATTTTGTGAATATAATCCCCAAAATCCCCAGAACAAAATCCCAAATTCCCATCCCAAAAATCCCCAAAATTTCCAGAATAAAATCCCAAATTCCCACCCTGAAAAAACCCTCAAAATTCCACGCAAAATTCCCTAAAATTCCACCCAAAAATCCCCCAAATCCCCAGAACAAAATTCCAAATTTTGTGAACGAAACCCCAAAGTCCCACCCCAAAAAAACCTCAAAATTCCACCCAAAAATCCCTGAAATTCCACCCAAAAATCCCTGAAATTCCACCCAAAATTCCCCAAATTTCCACCCAAAAACCCCTCAAAATTCCATGCAAAAACCCCCAAATTTCCACCCAAAAACCCCAATTTTTTTTAAATTTTATTTCATTAGGGATTCTTTTTTAATTTTTCTTTTTGGGGGGGAATTCCGTGATTTTCCGCGCACCCTCCCAAAAACCCCTCAAAATTCCACCCGAAAATTCCTCAAATTCCACCCGAAAATCCCCAAAATTTCCGGAATAAAATCCCAAATTCCCACTCCAAAAAACCCTCAAAATTCCCCCCAAAAACCCCTAAAATTCCACCGAAAATTCCCCAAATTTCCACCCAAAACCCCCAATTTTTTACATTTTATTTCATTTTGGGTTTTTTTGGGGGAATTCCATGAGTTTCCGCGCACCTCCCCAAAAAACCCCTCAAAATTCCACCCAAAATTCCCCAAATTCCGCCCTAAAACCCCCAAATTTCCGCCCAAAACCTCAAATTTCCGCCCAAAAACCCAATTTTTTTTTAAATTTTATTTTATTTTGGGGTTTTTTTTGGGAATTCCGTGATTTTCCGCACACCTCCCAAAAAACCCCTCAAAATTCCACCCAAAACCCCTAAAATTCCACCGAAAATTCCTCAAATCTGCCCAAAACCCCTCAGCATTTCACCCAAAAATCGCTGAAATTCCACCGAAAATTCCCCAAATTCCGCCCTAAAACCCCCAAATTTCCACCCAAAACCCCCAATTTTTTTTTTAATTTTATTTTATTTTGGGGTTTTTTTTGGGAATTCCGTGAGTTTCCGCGCACCTCCCAAAAAACCCCTCAAAATTCCACCCAAAATTCCCCAAATTTCCCCCAAAAACCCCCAAATTTTCACCAAAAACCCCCAAATTTTTTAAAATTTTTTTTTTTTGGGAATTCCGTGAATTTGGGTTTGTTTGGGAATTTTCTGTGCACCTCCCCAAAAAAACTCTCAAATTCCACCCAAAACCCCTCAAAATTCCACCCAAAAAATCCCCAAATTTTCACCCAAAATCCCCAAATTTCCGCCCCAAAACCCCCAATTTTTTTTAAATTTTATTTTATTTGGGGTTTTTTTTGGGAATTCCATGAGTTTCTGTGCACTTCCCAAAAAAACCCTCACAATTCCTCCAAAAACCCCTAAAAATTCCACCCAAAATCCCTAAAATTCCACCCAAAATTCTTCAAATTCTGCCCAAAACCCCTCAGCATTCCACCCAAAAATCGCTGAAAATTCCACCCTAAAATCCCCAAATTTCCCCCCAAACCCCAATTTTAACCCCCAATTTTTTTCTTTTTTTTTTTTTAATTTTTTTTTTTTGGGGAATTCCGTGATTTCCTGCGCACCTCCCAAAAAACCCCTCAAAATTCCTCCCAAAACCCCTAAAATCCCACCGAAAATTCCCCAAATTTTCACCCAAAATTCCTCAGAATTCCACCCAAAAATCCCAAATTTTGTGAATGAAATCCCAAATTCGCACCCCAAAAAACCTCAAAATTCCACCCAAAACCCCTCAAATTTCCACCCAAAAATCCCAAATTTTCACCCAAAACCCCCAAATTTCCACCAAAAACCCCCAAATTTTCACCAAAAATCCCAAATTTCACCCAAAAACCCCAAATTTTTTTTTAAATTTTTTTTTCCAATTTTTTTATTTTTCCAGAATTCCATTATTTCCCTTCCCACCTGGAGCTTCTGGCCATGGCCACCACGTCGTGGTCGGGCGGGTTGTACTTGTAGCAGTTGGAGAACATCAACCGCACGTCGGCGGCGAACTCCTGCGCGTCGCGGTAATCCCGGTTCTCCATCTTCCGCTGCGCACGGGCAGGCGACACACACGGGGTTGGGGAGGGTCCTCACGGGGCAGCGGGGTCGTGGGAGGGTCGTGGGAGGGGTCAGCGGGGTCGTGGGAGGGTCAATGGGGTCATGAGAAGTCAATGGGGTCATGGGATGGTCAATGGGGTCATTAGAAGTCCATGGGGTCATGGAAGGGTCAATGAGGTCATGAGAAGTCAATGAGGTCATGGAAGGGTCAATGGGGTCATGGGAGGTCATGGAGGGTCAATGAGGTCATGAGAAGTCAACGGGGTCATGGGATGGTCATGGAAGGGTCATGGAAGGGTCAATGGGGTCATGGGAGGGTCAATGAGGTCATGAGAGGTCAATGGGGTCATGGAAGGGTCAATGAGGTCACAGAAGGGTCAAGGGATGCTCAATGAGGTCATGGAAGGGTCAATGGGGTCATGAGAAGTCAGTGGGGTCATGGAAGGGTCAATGGGGTCACAGAAGGGTCAGGGGATGGTCAATGAGGTCATGGAAGGGTCAATGAGGTCATTAGAAGTCAATGGGGTCATGGAAGGGTCATGGAAGGGTCAATGGAGTCTTGGAGGGTCAACGGAGTCATGAGAGGTCAATGGAGTCATGGAAGGGTTAATGGGTCTTGGAGGGTCAATGGGGTCATGGAAGGGTCAATGGATCATGGAAGGGTTAATGGGTCATGGAAGGGTCATGGAAAGGTCAATGAGGTCATGGAAGGGTCAATGGATCATGGAATGGTCAATGCGGTCATGAAAAGTCAACGAATCTCTTGAAACCACAACTTTTGACCCAAAATTTGACCAAACTCCAAAAAACGCCAAAAAATCCCCAAAAACCCTAAAAAAACCCCAAAAAATCCCCAAAAAATCCCAAAAAATCCCCAAAAAACCTCCCAGAACCCTCACCTTGATGGTGCTGAGGTCCATGGGGTGCTTGATGATCTCATGGTTATGGGTCATGAAGGGTCAATGGGGTCATGAAGGGTCAATGGATCATGGGTGGTCAATGGATCATGGGATGGTCATGAAGGGTCAATAAAGTCAAGGAATGGTCAATGATCATGGAAGGGTCCATGGGGTCATGGAAAAGTCAACGAATCTCTTGAAACCACAACTTTTGACCCCAAAATCCAAAAAACTCCAAAAAATTTCTAAAGAATCCCAAAAAAATCCCAAAAAATTCCCAAAAATCTCCCAGAACCTCACCTTGATGTGCTGAGGTCCATGGGGTGCTGATGATCTCGTGGTAATGGGGTCATGGAAGGGTCAATGGGGTCATGAAGGGTCAATGAGGTCATGGGATGGTCAATGGGGTCATGGAATGGTCAATGAGGTCATGGAAGGGTCAATGGATCATGGAATGGTCATGGATGGTCAATGACGTCATGGAATGGTCAATGGGGTCATGGAAAATCAACGAATCTCTTGAAACCACAACTTTTGACCCAAAACTCCAAAAAACTTCAAAAAACTCCAAAAAACTTCAAAAAACTCCAAAAAAAATCCTAAAAAATCCCAAAAAAAATCCAAAAAATCCCCAAAAAACCCAAAAAATCCCCAAAAAATCTGCAAAAATTCCAGAAGCTCACCTTGATGGTGCTGAGGTCCATGGGGTGCTTGATGATCTCGTGGTTATGGGGTCATGAAGGGTCAATGGGTCATGCATGGTCAATGGGGCCATGGAATGGTCAATGGTCAATGGGGTCAAGGAATGGTCAATGAGGCCATGGAAGGGTCAATGGGTCATGGAATGGTCATGGAAGGGTCAACAAGGTCATGGAATGGTCAATGGGGTCAAGGAATGGTCAATGAGGTCATGGAATGGTCAATGGGGTCAGGAAAAGTCAACAAATCTCTTGAAACCACAACTTTTGACCCAACACTCCAACAAAACTCAAAAAAACTCCAAAAAACTCCAAAAAACTCCCAAAAACTCCCAAAAAAACTCCCAAAAAATTTCTAGAAAATTCCAGAAGCTCACCTTGATGGTGCTGAGGTCCATGGGGTCCTTGATGGTCTTGTTGTTATGGGGTCATGGAAGGGTCAATGGGGTCATGAAGGGTCAATGGGGTCATGGAATGGTCAACAAATCTCTTGAAACCACAACTTTTGACCCAAAAATCCAAAAAAAATTCTGAAAATCACAAAAAAATCCTAAAAAATCCCACAAAATTTCTAGAAAATTCCAGAACCTCACCTTGATGGTGCTGAGGTCCATGGGGTGCTTGATGATCTCGTGGTTATGGTGGAGTTATGGGGTCATGGAGGTCAAGGAAGGGTCAATGAGGTCATGAACGGTCAACAAAGTCATGGAATGGTCAACGTGGTCATGGAATGGTCAACGAATCTCTTGAAACCACAACTTTTGACCCAAAACTCCAAAAAAAATCCCCAAAATTCCCCAAAAAATCCCAAAAAAATCCCAAACCCCTCCGAAACCTCCTCACCTTGATGGTGCTGAGGTCCATGGGTGCTTGATGATCTTGTGGTTATGGGGTCATGAAGGGTCAATGGGGCCAAGGAAGGGTCAACAAGGTCATGGAAGGGTCAATGGGTCATGAATGGTCAATGGGGTCATGGACGGTCAATGGGGTCATGAAGAGTCAATGGATCATGGAATGGTCATGAGGAGTCAATGAGGTCATGGAATGGTCAACGAATCTCTTGAAACCACAACTTTTGACCCAAAACTCCAAAAAATCCAAACCAAACCTTAAAAAGTCCCAAAAAAATCCCCAAAAATCCCCAAAAATCCCAAAAAAATCCCAAAAATTCCCCAAAAAAATCCCCAAAATTCCGCAAAAATTCCAGAAGCTCCTCACCTTGATGGTGCTGAGGTCCATGGGGTGCTTGATGATCTCGTGGTTATGGGGACATGGAAGGGTCATGAATGGTCAATGGGGCCATGGAAGGTCAACAAGGTCATGGAAGGGTCAATGAGGTCATGGATGGTCCATGGGGTCATGGAAGGGTCAATAAAGTCAAGGAATGTTCAACGAGGTCATGGAAGAGTCAACGAATCTCTTAAAACCACAACTTTTGACCCAAAACTCCAACAAAACTCCAAAAAACTCCCAAAAAACTCCTAAAAAAATCCCAAAAACTCCTAAAAAAATCCAAAAAAATCCCAAAAATCCCAAAAAATCCCCAAAAATCCCCAAAAATTTCTAGAAAATTCCAGAAGCTCACCTTGATGGTGCTGAGGTCCATGGGGTGCTTGATGGTCTCGTGGTTATGGTGGAGTTATGGGGTCATGAAGAGTCAATGAAGTCATGGAAGGGTCAATGAGGTCATGGAATGGTCAATGGGGTCATGGAATGGTCAATGAGGTCATGGAAGGGTCAATGGATCATGGAATGGTCATGAATGGTCAATGGGTCATGAAAGGTCAATGAGGTCATGGAAGGGTCAATGGATCATGGAATGGTCATGAATGGTCAATGGGGTCATGAAAGGTCAATGAGGTCATGGAATGGTCAACGCGGTCATGGAAAAGTCAACGCGGTCATGAAAAGTCAACGAATCTCTTGAAACCACAACTTTTGACCCAAAACTCCAAAAACTCCAAAAAACTCCAAAAAACTCCAAAAAAAAACCCCAAAAAATCCCCAAAAACTCCCAAAAAATTCCCAAAAAAACCTCTCCAGAAGCTCACCTTGATGGTGCTGAGGTCCATGGGGTGCTTGATGATCTCGTGGTTATGGGGTCATGGAAGGGTCATGAAGGGTCAATGGATCATGGAATGGTCATGGAAGGGTCAATGGGTCATGGAATGATCATGGAAGGGTCCATGGAGTCATGAAGGGCCAATGAGGTCAAGGAATGGTCAATGAGGTCATGGAAGGGTCAACAAGATCATGAAGAGTCAACGAATCTCTTGAAACCACAACTTTTGACCCAAAACTCCAAAAAACTCCTAAAAAAATCCCCAAAAACCCCCAAAAAATCCGAAAAAATCCCCAAAAATCCCCAAAAAAATCCCAAAAAATTCCCAGAAAATTCCAGAAGCTCACCTTGATGGTGCTGAGGTCCATGGGGTGCTTGATGATCTCGTGGTAATGGTGGAGTTATGGGGTCATGAAGAGTCAATGAAGTCATGGAAGAGTCAATGAGGTCAAGGAAGGGTCAATGGGGTCATGAAGGGTCAATGAAGTCAAGGAAGGGTCAACGCAGTCATGGAAGAGTCAACGAATCTCTTGAAACCACAATTTTTTGACCCAAAACTCAAAAAAACTCCAAAAAATCCAAACCAAACCTTAAAAAGTCCCAAAAAAATCCCAAAAAATCCCAAAAAATTCCCAAAAAACCCCCTGAAACCACCTCACCTTGATGGTGCTGAGGTCCATGGGGTGCTTGATGATCTCATGGTTATGGGGACATGGAAGGGTCAATGGGGTCATGGAAGGGTCAATGGGGTCATGAAGGGTCAATAAAGTCAAGGAATGGTCAACAAATCTCTTGAAACCACAACTTTTGACCCAAAACTCCAAAAAACTCCAAAAAACTCCAAAAAACTTCAAAAAACTCCAAAAAAAATCCTAAAAAAATCCAAAAAATCCCCAAAAAAATCCCAAAAAACCCCCAAAAAAAATCCAAAAAAATTCCGCAAAAATTCCAAAACCTCCTCACCTTGATGGTGCTGAGGTCCATGGGGTGCTTGATGATCTCATGGTAATGGTGGAGTTATGGGGTCATGAAGAGTCAATGAAGTCATGGAAGGGTCAATGGGGTCATGGAATGGTCAATGGGGCCATGGAATGGTCAATGGATCATGGAATGGTCATGAATGGTCAATGGGGTCATGAAAGGTCAATGAGGTCATGGAATGGTCAATGAAGTCATGGAATGGTCAACGCGGTCATGGAAAAGTCAACGAATCTCTTGAAACCACAACTTTGACCCAAACCTCCAACAAAACTCCAAAAAACTCCAAAAAACTCCAAAAAACTCCAAAAAAAATCCCAAAAAAATCCCACAAAAAAATCCAAAAAATCCCCAAAAAGTCCCCCAAAAAATCCCAAAATATCCCAAAAAAATTCTAGAAAATTCCAAAACCTCCTCACCTTGATGGTGCTGAGGTCCATGGGGTGCTTGATGATCTCGTTGTAATGGGGTCGTGAAGGGTCAATGGGGTCATGGAAAGGTCAATGGATCATGGAATGGTCATGGAAGGGTCCACGGGGTCATGCATGGTCAATGAGGTCATGGAATGGTCAACAAATCTCTTGAAACCACAACTTTTGACCCAAACCTCCAACAAAACTCCAAAAAACTCCTAAAAAAATCCCCAAAAAATCCCAAAAAAAACCCCAAAAACCCCCAAAAATTCCCCAAAAACCTCCCAGAACCTCACCTTGATGGTGCTGAGGTCCATGGGGTGCTTGATGATCTCGTGGTTATGGGGTCATGGAGGGTCAATGAGGTCATGAAGGGTCAATGGGGTCATGGAATGGTCAACAAATCTCTTGAAACCACAACTTTTGACCCAAAAATCCAAAAAAAATTCTGAAAATCCCCAAAAAATCCTAAAAAATCCACAAAATTTCTAGAAAATTCCAGAACCTCACCTTGATGGTGCTGAGGTCCATGGGGTGCTTGATGATCTCGTGGTTATGGGGTCATGAAGGATCAACAAAGTCATGGATGGGTCAATGGGGTCAAGGATGGTCAATGGGTCAATGGGGTCAAGGAATGGTCAATGAGGTCATGGAAGGGTCAATGGATCATGGAATGGTCATGAAAGGTCAATGAGGTCATGGAATGGTCAATTAAGTGAAGGAATGGTCAACGAGGTCATGGAAAAGTCAACGAATCTCTTAAAACCACAACTTTTGACCCCAAAATCCAAAAAACTCCAAAAAACTCCAAAAAACTCCAAAAAACTCCTAAAAAAATCCCAAAAAATCAAAAAAAATCCCAAAAAACTCCCAAAAAATCCCCAAAAACTCCCAAAAAAATCCCAAAAAATCTCCAAAAATTCCAAAACCTCCTCACCTTGATGGTGCTGAGGTCCATGGGGTCCTTGATGGTCTCGTGGTTATGGGGTCATGAAGGGTCAATGGATCATGGGATGGTCATGGAAGGGTCAATGAGGTCAAGGAAGGGTCAATGAGGTCATGGAAGAGTCAATGGGGTCAAGGAATGGTCAACAAGATCATGAAGAGTCAACGAATCTCTTGAAACCACAACTTTTGACCCCAAAATCCAAAATACTCCAAAAAACTCCTAAAAAAATCCCAAAAAATCCGAAAAAACCCCCAAAAATCCCCAAAAAATCCCAAAAAAACCCCAAAAAATCCCCAAAAAATCCCAAAAAACTCCAAAAAAAATCCCAAAAAATCCCCAAAAATTCCAGAACCTCACCTTGATGGTGCTGAGGTCCATGGGGTGCTTGATGATCTCGTGGTTATGGGGACATGGATGGGTCAATGGATCATGGAATGGTCATGAAGGGTCAATGGGGTCATGGATGGGTCAATGGGGCCAAGGAAGGGTCAACAAAGTCATGGAAGGGTCAATGAGGTCATGGATGGCCAATGGGGTCATGAAGGGTCAATGAGGTCATGGAAGGGTCAATGAGGTCAAGGAATGGCCAACGTGGTCATGGAAAAGTCAACGAATCTCTTGAAACCACAACTTTTGACACAAAACTCCAAAAAAACTCCAAAAAATCCCAAAAAATCCCCAAAAAATCCCAAAAAAATCCCAAAAACCCTCCGAAACCTCCTCACCTTGATGGTGCTGAGGTCCATGGGGTGCTTGATGATCTCGTGGTTATGGGGTCATGAAGGGTCAATGGATCATGGGATGGTCAATGTGGTTATGGGATGGTCAATGAGGTCAAGGAATGCTCAATGAGGTCATGGATGGGTCAATGGGTCATGGAATGGTCATGGGATGGTCAATGACATCATGGAATGGTCAACGTGGTCATGGAAAAGTCAACGAATCTCTTGAAACCACAACTTTTGACCCAAAACTCCAAAAAAATTCTAAAAAATCCCCAAAAAACCCCAAAAAATCCGAAAAAACCCCCAAAAAACCCCCAAAAAATCCCCAAAAAAATCCCAAAACCCCTAAAACCACGTCACCTTGATGGTGCTGAGGTCCATGGGGTGCTTGATGGTCTTGTGGTAATGGTGGAGTTATGGGGTCATGAAGAGTCAATGAAGTCATGGAAGGGTCAATGAGGTCATGGAAGGGCCAATGGATCATGGAATGGTCATGAAGGGTCAATGAGGTCAAGGAATGGTCAACGAATCTCTTGAAACCACAACTTTTGACCCAAAACTCCAAAAAAATCCCAAAAAATCCCCAAAAAATCCCCAAAAAAACCCCAAAAAATCCCCAAAAATTCCGCAAAAATTCCAAAACCTCCTCACCTTGATGGTGCTGAGGTCCATGGGGTCCTTGATGGTCTCGTGGTTATGGTGGAGTTATGGGGTCAAGGAGGTCAAGGAAGGGTCAATGGGTCATAGAATGGTCAAGGAGGTCAAGGAATGGTCAATGGATCATGGAATGGTCAATGGATCATGGAATGGTCAATGGAGTCATGGAAGAGTCAACGAATCTCTTAAAACCACAACTTTTGACACAAAACTCCAAAAACCTCCAAAAAACTCCTAAAAAAATCCCAAAAACTCCCAAAAAATCCCCAAAAATTCCCAGAAAATTCCAGAAGCTCCTCACCTTGATGGTGCTGAGGTCCATGGGGTGCTTGATGATCTCGTGGTAGTCGTGCAGCCCCAGCGCCGAGGCGTCGACGGGTTTGTAGAAGGGCCAGGCGTAGGCCGCGTGCTTCTTGGACAGCAGCTCCTTGAGGATCCCGTTGCAATATTTCAGCTGCTCCGAGAGTTTCCCCTTCTTGGACGTTTGGTGCTGCTGCGAGTCCGGCAGGTCCTTGCGGGGCGGTTTGATGGGGCGGCCGCTCTCGCGCCGCGCCGGGATTTTGGCGGCTTTGGGGTTTTCGGCGGCCGAAGGGGAAGATTCGGCGGCGCCGCCGGTGGTGCCGGTGGTGCTGGTGGCGATGATGGCCGTGGTGGTTGGGGTGGTGGTGTCGGCTTTCCGCTTCACGCCCTTTTTCTGGGGGGGAATATAAAGGGATTTTTGGGGTTTTTTTAATGGGGTGAAAATGGAATTGTAGGATTGGAAAAAATTCGGGTTTAGGAGGAAAAAATGCCCAAAATCCCACCAGCCCAAAACTCCCAAAATCCCGCCCTCAAAAATCCCCAAATTTCCACCCCAAAATTGCCAAATCCTCCCCAAATCCCAAAACCCAAAATCCCCAAATCCCCCCCAAATTCTCACCCCAAAATCCCCAAATTCCATTGCAAACCCCAAAA
Source organism: Agelaius phoeniceus (assembly GCF_051311805.1). NCBI lineage: Eukaryota > Metazoa > Chordata > Aves > Passeriformes > Icteridae > Agelaius > Agelaius phoeniceus. Next base: position 704,331 of record NC_135291.1, on the reverse strand, counting down.
TTCCCAAATCCACCCCAAGTCCCAAAACCCAAAATCCCCAAATCCCCCCAAATTCCCACCCCAAAATCCCCAAATTCCCACCCTAAAATTCCCAGATCACCCCAAAAGTCCCACCCCAAAATCCCCAAAATCCCCCTAAAAAAATCCCCTAAATCCCCAAAATTCCCAAATCCCCCTAAATCCCCAAAACCCCCAAAATTCCCCCAAAACCCCCAAATTTCCCCCCCAAACCCCAAAATCCCCCCAAAAAAATCCCCAAAATTCCCCCTAAAAACCCCCCTAAAAAATCCCCTAAATCCCCCCCAAACCTCCCAAAATTCCCCCTAAAAATCCCCAAAATCCCCCAGAAATACCCCAAAATTCCCCCCAAAATCCGCAAAATCCCCCCCAAAAATACCCCAAAATCCCCCCAAAAAATCCCCTAAACCCCCCAAAATACCGCAAAATTCCGCCCAAAAAAATCCCCAAAATCTCCCCCCAAAAATCCCCGCCAAAAAACCCCCAAAATCCCCCCAAAAATCCCCTAAATCCCCCCCAAAATCCCCAAAATTCCCTCTAAAAACCCCAAAATCCCCCCCAAAATTCCCCCCTTAACCCCAAAATTCCCCTCAAAAAAATCCCCAAAATTCCCCCTAAACCCCCCCAAAAATCCCCTAAATCCCCCCCTAAAAAATCCCCTAAACCCCCAAAATCCCCCCAAAAAATCCCCAAAATTCCCCCTAAACCCCCCCCAAAAAATCCCCTAAATCCCCCCCAAACCCCCCAAAATTCCCCCTAAAAATCCCCTAAATTCCCCCAAAAATCTCCAAAAAATCCCCAAAATTCCCCCTAAAAACCCCCCAAAAAATCCCCTAAATCCCCCAAAATTCCCCCCAAAAAATCCCCCCAAAATTCCCCCCTAAACCCCAACATTTCCCCCCCAAAAAATCCCCAAAATCCCCTGAAACCCCCCCAAAAAATCCCCTAAATTCCCTAAACCCCCCCAAAAATCCCTAAAATTCCCCCCCAAAAATCCCCTAAAACCCCTAAATTGCCCCCCAAAAATCCCCTAAATCCTCAAAATCCCCCCCAAACCCCCCCCCAAAAAATCCCCTAAATCCCCCAAAATTCCCCCCAAAAAATCCCCCCAAAATTCCCCCCTAAACCCCAACATTTCCCCCCCAAAAATCCCCAAAATCCCCTGAAACCCCCCCAAAAAATCCCCTAAATTCCCTAAACCCCCCCAAAAATCCCCAAAATCTCCCCCAAAAAATCCCCAAAATCTCCCCCCAAAAAATTCCCAAAATCCCCCCTAAAAAATTCCCAAAATCCCCCCCTAAAAAATCCCCTAAATCCCCCTAAAAAAATCCCCTAAATCCCCAAAATTCCCCCCAAACCCCAAAATTCTCAAATCCCCTAAATCCCCAAAACCCCCAAATTTCCCCCCAAAAAACCCCCAAAATCCCCCCCTAAAAAATCCCCTAAATCCCCAAAATCCCCCCAAAAAATCCCCAAAATCCCCAAAATTTCCCCCAAAAAATCCCCTAAATTCCCCCAAAATTCCCCCTAAAAATCCCCTAAATTCCCCCCAAAATCCCCCAAATCCCCCCCAAAAAAATCCCCTAAACCCCCCAAATTTCCCCCAAAAAAATCCCCTAAATCCCCTAACCCCCCTCACCTTGGCCACGGGCTGGGTGGGCGCGGGAGCCGCCAGGACGCCGGGGTTACTGGGGTTACTGGGGTTACTGGGATTACTGGGATTATTGGGATTATTGGGGTTACTGGGATTATTGGGATTATTGGGATTATTGGGGATCCCCGGGTGCTGCAGGGATTTCAGCAGCGGCGCCGCGATCACCGACGGGTGCGGGATGGCCACGATGGTGGTGGGGATTGGGGCGCCCGAGGCCCCGAACGCCGAGGAGGTTTGGGAGCACAGGGAGGAGACGGCCGGGACTTGTTGGGCTGCGCTGCTCAGACCGGCCAGGAGAGCTGCGGAGAGAAACCAGAGGGATTTAGGAGCCTTGGATATTATACAAAAAACCTGGATTATAGGGGAAAAACCACCTGGAAACCAAAGGGATTTAGGAACCGTGATAAATTATGTAAAAAACTGGATTATAGGGAAAGAACGTGGTTAAAATGGCACCAAAACCCTGGGGAAAAGGGATTTAGGAGCCTTGGAAAATTATCCCAAAAAATAATTGGATTCTAAGGGAAAAACACCTGGAAACCAAAGGGATTTAGGAGCCTTTTAAATGAGCCCAAAAAATATTGGATTATAGGGGAAAAAACACCTGAAAACCAAAGGGATTTAGGAGCCTTGGAAAATTATACAAAAAACTGGATTATAGGGAAAAAAAACACGTGGAAGAAACCCTGGGGAAAAGGGATTTAGGCACATAAAGAATCTGGGAAAGAAGATTAGAAAATGTAGAAGTCCTGGGCAAAGGGATTTAGGCACATAAAACACACCTGGGAAAAGGGATTTAGAGACATAAAACACCTGAGAAAAGTGATTTAGGCACATAACCTGGGGAAAAGGGATTTAGGAACATAAAGAATCTGGGCAAAGGGGATTTGGGGACATAGAACTGGTGGTGGGGATTGGGGCGCCCGAGGCCCCGAACGCCGAGGAGGTTTGGGAGCACAGGGAGGAGACGGCCGGGACTTGTTGGGCTGCGCTGCTCAGGCCGGCCAGGAGAGCTGGGGACAGAAACCAGAGGGATTTAGGAGCACTAAAATTATCTAAAATATTGGATTATAGGGGAAAAAACACCTGGAAACCAAAGGGATTTAGGAGCCTTGGATATTATACAAGAAATTGGGTTATAGGGGAAAAAACACCTGAAAACCAAAGGGATTTAGGATCACTGAAATTATAAAAAAAACTGGATTATAGGGAAAAAACAACCCGAAAACCAAAGGGATTTAGGAGCCTTGGAAAATTATCAAAAAACACCTGGATTATAGGGGAAAAACACCTGAAAACCAAAGGGATTTAGGATCATTTCAAATGACCCCTAAAAAATTGGATTATAGGGAAAAAAACCACCTGAAAACCAAAGGGATTTAGGATCATTAAAATTATCAAAAACTACTGGATTATAGGAAAAAAAACGGGGTTAAAATGGCACCAAAACCCTGGGGAAAAGGGATTTAGGAGCCTTTAAAATGATGCCAAAAAATTGGGAGTGATAGGAAAATAAATTGGGGTTAAAATCCTCCAAATGGCAGCAAAACACCTGGGGAAAAGGGATTTAGGCACATAAAACACACCTGGGAAAAATGGGGTTAAGATCCCTAAAATGGCACCAAAATCCTGGAAAATATTGGATTCTAGGGGAACAAACACCTGAAAACCAAAGGGATTTAGGAGCATTAAAAACTATAAAAAATATTGGATTATAGGGGAAAAAACACCTGAAAACCAAAGGGATTTAGGAGCATTAAAATTATCAAAGTAATTGGGTTATAGGAAAAAAACACCTGAAAACCAAAGGGATTTAGGAGCATTAAAATTATCCCAAAAGATTGGATTATAGGGAAAAAACACCTGAAAACCAAAGGGATTTAGGAACATTAAAAATTATCCAAACTACTGGATTATAGTGAAAAAAATTCCTGAAAACCAAAGGGATTTAGGAGCCTTGATAAAATATACAAAAAACCTGGATTATAGGGGAAAAACACCTGAAAACCAAAGGGATTTAGGAGCATTAAATTTATCCCAAAATATAATTGGATTGTAGGGAAAAAAAAACACCCGGAAGAAACCCTGGGGAAAAGGGATTTAGGCACATAAAGAACCTGGGAAAAGGGATTTAGGAACATAAAACACACCTGGGAAAAGAGATTTAGGCACATAAAACACTGGGGAAAAGGGGATTTAGGAACATAAAGAACCTGGGAAAAGGGATTTAGGAACATAACCTGGGAAAAGGGATTTAGGCACATAAAGAACCTGGGAAAAGGGATTTAGGAACATAAAACACCTGGGGAAAAGGGATTTAGGATCTCCTAAAAGGACACAAAACACCTGGCAAAATGGATTTAGGAACATAAAACACCCCGGAAAAGGGATTTAGGCACCCGGTTTTCCCAAAATCCGGGGGTTTTTACCCCAAAATTCCATTTGTTTTTCCCCAAAATCCCCATTTTTCACCCCAAAATTCCCATTTTCTCCCCCACAAATTCAGATCATTTTTCTCTAAAATTCAGGGGTTTTTACTCCAAATTTTGGCATTTTTACCCCAAAAATTCAGATTTTTTCCCCAAAACTTCCATTTTTTGAATAGAAATTTCATTTTTTGCCCAAAATCTTGGTTTTTCACCCCAAAATTCCGCACCTGCAGCCCGGGCCGCCCCTTTCTTGTGGCTGTTCTTGGCCAGGGGCAGCAGCAGCTCCGTCTCCTCTGCTTTAACCCAAAATCGGAACTTTGTACCCCACATTTTTGGGGTTTTTCCCCAAAATTCTGATTTTGACCAAAATCCACATTTTTTACCCCAAAATCCCCATTTTTTTACCCACAAATTCTGATTTTTTTTCCCAAAAATTCTGATTTTTTAATACAAATTCCGAGTTTTTTCCCAAAATCACGATTTTTTCTTGGCTGCTGTTTTTCCCCAAAATTCTCATTTTTTACCCCAAAATTCCTTTTTTTAATGCAAAACCCCAATTTTTTACCCAAAATCCAGATTTGTTTGCCTTCCAAATCCACATTTTTTACCCCAAAATTCCAATTTTTCCCCCAAAAATTCAGGTTTTTTTCCCCGCAATTTTGATCTTTTACCAAAATTCCATTTTTTCCCTAAAATTCAGGGTTTTTACACAAAATCCACATTTTTTATCCAAAAAATCAGATTTTTCTCTCCAAAAATTCAGATTTTTTTCGCCTCCAAATCCACATTTTTCCCCCAAAATTCACATTTTCTGCCCCGAATTTCAGGGTTTTTTTCCCAAATTTGGGGTTTTTTACCGAATTTGGACTTTTTGCCCAAAATCTTGGTTTTTCACCCCAAAATTCCGCACCTGCAGCCCGGGCCGCCCCTTTCTTGTGGCTGTTCTTGGCCAGGGGCAGCAGCAGCTCCGTCTCCTCCGCTTGTTACCCAAAATTGGAACTTTTTACCCCACATTTTTGGGGTTTTTCCCCAAAATTTTGATTTTGACCAAAATCCACATTTTTCACCCCAAAATTCCCATTTTCTCCCCCACAAATTCTGATCATTTTCCCCTAAACTTCAGGACTTTTACTCCAAATTTTGGGGTTTTTCCCTACAAAAATCCCATTTTTCCCCAAAATTCACATTTTTAACCAAAATCCACATTTTTACCAAAATCCTGGTTTTTCACCCCAAAATTCCCATTTTCTTCCCCACAAATTCCAATCATTTTCCCCTAAAGTTCAGGGGTTTTTACTCCAAATTTTGGCATTTTTACCCCATAAAATCCCATTTTTGCCCCAAAATTTCAGGTTTTTAAATACAAATTTTTGGTTTTTGCCCAAAATCCCGGTTTTTCACCCCAAAATTCTGATTTTCCCCTCCACAAATTCAGATCTTTTTTCCCCTAAACTTCAGGACTTTTACTCCAAATTTTGGGGTTTTTTCCCCCCTAAAATTCAGATTTTTTCCCATAAAATCCCATTTTTAACCAAAATCCAGATTTACCAAAATCCTGATTTTTCACCCCAAAATTCCCATTTTCTCCCCCACAATTTCAGATCTTTTTCCTCTAAATTTCAGGCTGTTTTCCCCCTAGAATTCAGGTTTTTTACTCCAAATTTTGGCATTTTTACCCCAAAATTTCAGGTTTTTTCATAGAAAATTCATTTTTTTCCCAAAATCTTGGTTTTTCACCCCAAAATTCCGCACCTGCAGCCCGGGCCGCCCCTTTCTTGTGGCTGTTCTTGGCCAGGGGCAGCAGCAGCTCCGTCTCCTCCGGGGGCATCTGCGCCACTTTCTGCAGGAAAAGCTTCTCCAGAGTCTGAGCCATCAGAACGATGTCGTCTGTGGGCTGGGAAATGGGGGGAAAAACAGGGAAATTGGGAAAAATGGGAATTAATTATGGGGAAAATGGGGAAAATTGGGGTTAAAAATGGGAAAAATGGGGAAAAACGGGGAAAAATGGGGTTAAAATGGGGAAAAATGGGAATGAAAATGGGGAAAAATGGGGGAAAATGGGAATTAATAATGGGGAAAATGGGGGGAATTGGGAAAAATGGGGTTAAAAATGGGGAAAATGGGGAAAAATGGGGGAAATTGGGAAAAATGGGAAAAATGGGAATTAATAATGGGGAAAAATGGGGGGAAATGGGGGAAAATGGGGTTAAAATGGGATTAAAATGGGGAAAAATGGGGAAAAATGGGAATTAATAATGGGGAAAAATGGGGGAAAATAGCGGGGAAATGGGAAAAATGAGGGGAAAATGGGGAAAATGGGGAAAAACGGGGGAAATGGGAATGAATAATGGGGAAAAATGGGGAAAATGGGGGAAAAACGGGGAGAATTGGGAAAATGGGGAAATAGGAATTAATAATGGGGAAAAATGGGGGAAAAACAGGGGGAAATGGGAAAAATGGGGTTAAAAATGGGGAAAATGGGGGAAAAACGGGGAATTGGGAAAAATGAGGGGAAAATGGGAATTAATAATGGGGAAAAGTGGGGGAAATGGGGAAAAATGGGGAAAAACACGGGAAATTGGGAAAAAATGGCATTAAAATAGGAAAAAATGGGATTGAAATGAGAGAGAAATGGGGAAAATGGGGGAAATTGGGAAAAATGGGAAAATGGGAATTAATAATGGGGGAAATGGGGGAAAATTGGGATTAAAATGGGGAAAATTGGGAAAAGTGAGGGGAAAAATGGGGTTAAAATGGGGAAAATGGGGAAAAATGGCATGGCATTTTTGGGGCATTTTTATGGCATTTTTGGGTCTATTTTTGTGCCAGTTTTGGGTCTATTTTTGGGTGTATTTTGGGGCATTTTGGTGCCATTTTCATGGCATTTTTGGGTCTATTTCTGGGCCATTTTGGTGCCATTTTCATGGCATTTTTGGGGCATTTTTCTGCCATTTTTGGGTGGATTTTTTGGGTGTTTTTATGCCGTTTTCATGGGATTTTGGGGGCATTTTGGTGCCATTTTCATGGGCATTTTTGGGTCTATTTTTGGGCCATTTTGGTGCCATTTTCATGGGCATTTTTGGGTCTATTTTTGGGGCATTTTTGTGCCATTTTCATGGCATTTTTGGGGCATTTCTGGGCCATTTTGTTGCCATTTTCATGGCATTTTTGGGGCCTTTTTGTGCCATTTTCATGGCATTTTTGGGCCATTTTTGGCTCGATTTTTGTGCGATTTTTGTGTCTATTTTGGGGGATTTTTCTGCCATTTTTGGGTGTAATTTTGGGTATTTTTGTGCCATTTTAGGTTATTTTTGTACCTTGTTGTAGATGTAGCAGTTGGTGCACATGGTGTTGAAGTCCTGCATGCACTCTGCTGCCCCCCAGTAATAATTGGGCATTTTTGGGTGTATTTTTGGGTGTATTTTTATGCCATTTTTTGCTCTATTTTTTGGGGGATTTTTGGGTATTTTTCTGCCATTTTTTGGTGTATTTTAGGTTATTTTTGTACCTTGTTGTAGATGTAGCAGTTGGTGCACACGGTGTTGAAGTCCTGCATGCACTCTGCTGCCCCCCAGTCATAATTGGGCATTTTGGGACCATTTTTGTGCCATTTCCATGGGATTTTTTGGGCCATTTTTGTGCGATTTTTGGGTGTATTTTTGGGGGGATTTTTGGGTATTTTTGTGCCATTTTAGGTTATTTTTATACCTTATTGTAGATGTAGCAGTTGGTGCCCACGGTGTTGAAGTCCTGCATGCACTCTGCTGCCCCCCAGTCAGAATTGGGCATTTTGGGGCCATTTTTGGCTCGATTTTTGTGCGATTTTTGGGGTACATTTTTGTGATTTTTTGATGCAATTTTTGGGTATTTTTGTGCCATTTTAGGTTATTTTTGTACCTTGTTGTAGATGTAGCAGTTGGTGAACATGGTGTTGAAGTCCTGCATGCACTCTGCTGCCCCCCAGTCATAATTGGGCATTTTTGGGTGTATTTTTGGGGGGATTTTTGGGGGATTTTTGTGCCATTTTTGGGGGGATTTTTGGGGAGATTTTTGGCTATTTTTGTGCCATTTTTTGGTACATTTTAGGTTATTTTTATACCTTATTGTAGATGTAGCAGTTGGTGAACATGGTGTTGAAGTCCTGCATGCACTCTGCTGCCCCCCAGTCATAATTGGGCATTTTTGGGGGGATTTTTGGGGGGATTTTTGTGCCATTTTTGGGTGTATTTTGGGGGGGATTTTTGGGGGGATTTTTGGGTATTTTTGTGCCATTTTTTGGTGTATTTTAGGTTATTTTTATACCTTGTTGTAGATGTAGCAGTTGGTGAACATGGTGTTGAAGTCCTGCATGCACTCTGCTGCCCCCCAGTCATAATTGGGCATTTTGGGGCCATTTTTGGCTCAATTTTTGTGCGATGTTTTTCTATATTTTTGTGCCATTTTTGGGTGTAATTTTGGGTATTTTTCTGCCATTTTAGGTTATTTTTGTACCTTGTTGTAGATGTAGCAGTTGGTGAACATGGTGTTGAAGTCCTGCATGCACTCTGCTGCCCCCCAGTAATAATTGTTCTCCAATCTCCTCTTGATGGTGCCCATGTCCATCGGCTGCTTGATGATCTTGTGGTAATCCTGAAATCGGGGCCAAAAAAGCCAAATTTGGGTCAAAGGAACAAAAAACAGCAAAAGGGGAGGGGCTGACACACTCAGGAGGGGAAAATTGGGGATTTTCTGGAATTTTTTGGGAATTTTTTTGAATTTTCCCTGAATTTTTCTGGAATTTTCCCTGAATTTTGCAGAATTTTCTGAGAATTTTTATTGAATTTTGAGGAATTTTCTGAGAATTTTTATTGAATTTTGAGGAATTTTCACAGAATTTTTTGCAATTTTGGGGAAGTTTCCTGGATTTTTTTTTTGGATTTTTTTCTTTTTAATTTTGTTGGAAACTTTGGGAATTTTGTGGGAATTTTCCTTGAATTTTACTGGAATTTTGGGGAATTTTCCTTGAATTTTACTGGAATTTTCTCTGAATTTTGGGGGACTTTCCTGGAATTTTCTCTGAATTTTGGGGAATTTTGAGGGAATTTTCCTTGAATTTTTCTGGATTTTTTCCTGAATTTTGGGGGAATTTTCCTGAATTTTGGGAAATTTTCCAAGGTTTTTTTTGTTGAATTTTGGGAAATTTTCCTGGATTTTTCCCGGAATTTTCCTGGAATTTTCCTGGAATTTTGGGGAATTTTCCTGGAATTTTCCTTGAATTTTGGGAAATTTTCCTGGATTTTTCCCTGAATTTTGTGGGAATTTTCCTTGAATTTTCCTGGAATTTTCTTAGAATTTTCCTTGAATTTTGTGAGAACTTTCCTGGAATTTTCCAAGATTTTTTATTGACTTTTGGGGAATTTTCCCAGAATTTTGGGCAATTTTCCCGGAAGTTTTGGGAAAATTTTCCTGGAATTATTTGGAGAATTTTGTTCGATTTTTTTTTTAATTTTGCCTGAATTTTGTGGGAATTTTCCTTGAATTTTCCTGGAATTTTCTCTGAATTTTGGGGAATTTTCCTAGAATTTTCTCTGAATTTTGGAGAATTTTCCAAGATTTTTTATTGAATCTTGGGAAATTTTCCTGGAATTTTCCCTGAATTTTGGGGAATTTTCTGAGGATTTTCCTGGATTTTTGGGGCAATTTTTTCTGAATTTTGGGGGATTTTCCAAGATTTTTTTATTGAATTTTGGGACATTTTCCTGGAGTTTTCCCTGAATTTTGGGGAATTTTCTGAGAATTTTCCTTGAATTTTGAGGAATTTTCCTGGATTTTTGGGGGAATTTTGCCAGAATTTTTTGGGAATTTTCCCACAATTTTTTGGAAAATTTTCCTGGAATTATTTGGAGAATTTTACTTGAATTTTTTTGAATTTTGCCTGAATTTTTCTGAGAATTTTCCTTGAATTTTACTGGAATTTTCCTGGATTTATTTTAAATTTTGTTGGAACTTTCCTGGAATTTAGCCTGAAATCACTTTTAGGATCAGCCTTAAATCACCATAAGGACCAGGCTTAAGTCACTTTTAGTATCAGGTTTAAACCACTTTTAGTATCAGGTTTAAATCACTTTTAGATTCAGCCTTAAATCACCTTAAGGACCAGGCTTAAGTCACTTTTAGGATCACCTTGAAAGTCAGTTTAGGATAAGCCCTAAGTTTAGGATTGGCTTTAAATCACTTTTAGGATCAGCTTTAAGTCACTTTTAAAATCAGCTTGAAATCACTTTTAGAATGAGCTTGAAATCACTTTTAGGATCAGCTTTAAGTCACTTTTAAAATCAGCCTTAAGTCACTTTTAGGATCAGCTTTAAATCCCTTTTAGGATCAGCTTTAAATCACTTCTAGAATCAGCCTTAAACCACCTTAAGGAACAGGCTTAAGTCACTTTTTAGGATCAGCTTTAAATCCCTTTATGGATCTGCTTTAAATCACTTTTAGTAACAGCTTTAAATCACTTTAAGGACCAGGCTTAAGTTGCTTTTAGGATCAGCTTTAAATCCCTTTATGGATCATTTAAAGTCACTTTTAGGATGAGCTTTAAATCCCTTTTAGGATCAGCTTGAAATCACTTTTAGGGTCAGCCTTAAATCACTTTTAGGATCAGCTTTAAATCACCTTAAGGACCAACCTTAAGTCACTTTTAGGCTCAGTTTTTACTGAATCTCAAACCGAAATAAAACCTCAATTTTCCAGTGACTGAAAGGACCAAAATCCACCAAATCCCACCCATAAAACCCCATAAAAAACCCCCAAAAAATCTGAATTTCCGTTCCCGGCAAGCCGAGCTTAACGGCATCCACGGGCTGCCGGAAGGGCCAGGCTTGAAATCACTTCTAGGATCAGCTTTAAACCAGCTTAAGGACCAGGCTTAAGTCACTTTTAGGATCAGCTTTAAATCCCTTTTAGGACCAGGCTTAAATCACTTTTAGAATAAGCTGTAAGTCACTAGCAACAGCTTTATGTCACTTTTAGAATCAGCTTTAAGTCACTTTTAGTATCAGCCTTAAACCAGCTTAAGAACCAGGGTTAAGTCACTTTTAGGATCAGCTTTAAATCCCTTTATGGATCAGCTTGAAATCCCTTTAAGGATCAGCTTGAAATCACTTTAAGGATCAGCTTTAAATCACTTTTAGGATCAGCTTTAAATCACTTTAAGGATCAGCTTTAAATCACTTTTAGGATCAGCTTGAAATCACTGTAAGGATCAGCTTTAAGTCACTTTTAGGATCAGCCTTAAGTCACTTTTAGAATGAGCTTGAAATCACTTTTAGGATCAGCTTCAAATCACTTTTAGAATCAGCCTTAAATCTCCTTAAGGACTAGGCCTAAGTCACTTTTAGGATCACCTTGAAATCACTTTTAGGATCAGCTTTAAATCGCCTTAAGGATCAGCTTTAAATCCCTTTTAGAATCAGCCTGAAATCCCTTTTAGGATCAGCTTTAAATCACCTTAAGGATCAGCCTTAGGTCACTTTTAGGCTCAGTTTTAGCTGAATCTCAAACTGAAACAAAACCTCAATTTTCCAGTGACCGAAAGCACCAAAATCCACCAAACTGAAATTAATATTCAACAAATCCTGACCCACAAAACCCCACAAAAACCCCACAAAAACCCCACAAAACCCCAATTTTGTTCCCAGTAAGCCGAGCTTAACGGCATCCACGGGCTGCTGGAAGGGCCAGGCTTGAAATCACTTCTAGGATCAGCCTTAAATCTCTTTAAGGATCAGGCTTAAGTCACTTTTAGGATCACCTTGAAACTCAGTTTAGGATCAGCTTTAACTTAAGTTTAGGATTGGCTTTAAGTTACTTTAAGGATCACCCTTAAGTCACTTTTAGGATCAGCCATAAACCACCATAAGGACCAGGCTTAAATCACTTTTAGTATCACCTTTAAATCCCTTTTAGGATCAGCTTTAAGTCACTTTCAGGATCAGCTTTAAATCACTTCTAGAATCAGCCTTAAGTCAGTTTTAGAATGAGCTTTAAATCACTTTAGAATAAGGTTTAAGTCACTTTTAGAATAAGGTTTAAGTCACTTTCAGTATCAGCTTTAAGTCACTTTTAGAATCAGCCTTAAATCACCTTAAGGACCAGGCTTAAGTCACTTTTAGGCTCAGTTTTAACTGAATCTCAAACCAAAACAAAACCTCAATTTTCCAGTGACCGAAAGGGCCAAAATCCACCAAACCCCACCCACAAAACCCCATAAAAACCCCCCAAAAAATCTGAATTTTCATTACCGGCAAGCCGAGTTTAACGGCGTCCACGGGCTGCCGGAAGGGCCAGGCTTTAAATCACTTTTAGGATGAGCTTTAAGTCACTTTAAGGATCAGCCTTAAATCCCTTTCAGTATCAGGTTTAAATCACTTTTAGAATCAGCTTTAGGTCACTCTTAGGATCAGCTTTAAGTCACTTTTAGGATCAGCTTTAAATCACTTTTAGAATCAGCCTTAAACCAGCTTAAGGACCAGGGTTAAGTCACTTTTAGGATCAGCTTGAAATCCCTTTTAGGATCAGCTTTAAATCACTTTAAGGATCAGCTTTAAGTCACTTTAAGGATCAGCTTTAAATCACCTTAAGGACCAGGCTTAAGTCACTTTTAGGATCAGCCTTAAACCAGCTTAAGGACCAGGTTTAAGTCACTTTTAAACTCAGTTTTACCTGAATCTCAAACCGAAACAAAACCTCAATTTTCCAGTGACTGAAAGGGCCAAAATCCACCAAATTCAGGACCAAAATCCACCAAACCTCACCCATAAAAACCCCATAAAAACCCCAAAAAAACCCCACAAAACCCCAAAAACCCCAAATTTCGTTCCCGGCAAGCCGAGTTTAACGGCATCCACGGGCTGCCGGAAGGGCCAGGCTTGAAATCACTTTTAGGATCAGCCTTAAACCAGCTTAAGGACCAGGCTTAAGTCACTTTTAGGATCAGCTTTAAATCACTTCTAGGACCAGGCCTAAGTCACTTTTAGGATCAGCTTTAAATCACTGTAAGGATCAGCCTTAAGTCACTTTTAGTAACAGCTTTAAATCACTTTAAGGACCAGGCTTAAGTCGCTTTTAGGATCAGCTTGAAATCACTTTTAGGGTCACCCTTAAGTCACTTTTAGGATCAGCTTTAAATCCCTTTTAGAATCAGCCTGGAATCCCTTTTAGGATCAGCTTTAAATCACCTTAAGGACCAGGCTTAAGTCACTTTTAGGCTCAGCTTTAACTGAATCTCAAACTGAAACAAAACCTCAATTTTCCAGTGACCGAAAGCACCAAAATCCACCAAACTGAAATTAATATTCAACAAATCCTGACCCACAAAACCCCACAAAAACCCCACAAAACCCCAATTTTGTTCCCAGTAAGCCGAGCTTAACGGCATCCACGGGCTGCTGGAAGGGCCAGGCTTGAAATCACTTCTAGGATCAGCCTTAAATCTCTTTAAGGATCAGGCTTAAGTCACTTTTAGGATCACCTTGAAACTCAGTTTAGGATCAGCTTTAACTTAAGTTTAGGACTGGCTTTACGTTACTTTAAGGATCACCCTTAAGTCACTTTTAGGATCAGCCATAAACCACCATAAGGACCAGGCTTAAATCACTTTTAGTATCACCTTTAAATCCCTTTTAGGATCAGCTTTAAATCATCTTTAGAATCAGCTTTAAAACACCTTAAGGACCAGGCCTAAGTCACTTTTAGGATCAGCCTTAAACCAGCTTAAGGACCAGGTTTAAGTCACTTTTAAACTCAGTTTTACCTGAATCTCAAACCGAAACAAAACCTCAATTTTCCAGTGACTGAAAGCTCCAAAATCCACCAAATTCAGGGCCAAAATCCACCAAACCCCACCCATAAAAACCCCATAAAAAACCCATAAAAACCCCACAAAACCCCAAAAACCCAAATTTCGTTACCGGCAAGCCGAGCTTAACAGCATCCACGGGCTGCCGGAAGGGCCAGGCTTGAAATCACTTTAGGGATCAGCTTTAAGTCACTTTTAGGATCAGCTTTAAATCACTTTTAGGATCAGCTTTAAATCCCTTTCAGTATCAGGTTTAAATCACTTTTAGGATCAGCTTTAAATCACCATAAGGACCAGGCTTAAGTCACTTTTAGGATCACCCTTAAATCACTTTCAGGATCAGCTTTAAGTCTCTTTTAGAATCACCTTTAAATCACTTTAGGGATCACCTTTAAATCACTTTAGGGATCACCTTTAAATCACTTTTAGAATCAGCCTTAAATCTCCTCAAAGACCAGGCTTAAGTCTCTTTTAGGACCACCTTGAAACTCAATTTCGGATAAGCTTTAACTTAACTTTAGGATCACCTTTAAGCCAGCTTTAGGATCACCTTGAAATTCATTTTAGGCTCAGCTTTACCTGAATCTCAAACCAAAATCAAACCTCAATTTTCCAGTGACCGAAAGGGCCAAAATCCACCAAATTCAGGACCAAAATCCACCAAATTCAGGACCAAAATCCACCAAACCCCACCCATAAAAACCCCACAAAAACCCCCAAAAACCCCAATTTTGTTACTGGTAAGCCGAGCTTAACAGCATCCACGGGCTGCCGGAAGGGCCATGCTTGAAATCACTTTTAGGATCAGCTTTAAATCACTTTTAGGGTCACCCTTAAATCACCTTAAGGACCAGGCTTAAGTCACTTCTAGAATCAGCTTTAAGTCACTTTTAGAATAAGCTATAAGTCACTAGTAACAGCTTTAAGTCACTTTTAGAATCAGTCTTAAATCTCCTTAAGGACCAGGCTTAAATCACCTTAAGGCCCAGGCTTAAGTCACCTTAAAGACCAGGCTTAAGTCAATTTTAGGCTCAGTTTTAACTGAATCTCAAACCAAAATAAAACCCCAATATTCCACCTCCAACCTGTCACCAAAAGGGCCAAAATCCACCAAATTCAGGGCCAAAATCCACCAAACCCCACCCACAAAACCCCACAAAAACCCCAAAAAAATCTGAATTTTCATTACCGGTAAGCCGAGTTTAACAGCATCCACGGGCTGCCGGAAGGGCCACGCGAATTGGTGCTTCCAGAGCGCCTTCATCACCACCTTGTGCAGGTACTGGAGCTGGTTGGTGACCCTGCCCGGCTTCTTGGGGTTGGACACCTCGGGGGGAGGAGGATTGGCCTGGGGCGCCGCCAGCGCCGGCACCGCCGCCACCGTGGGGCTCTCGAAGCCCTCGTAGAGCAGAGAGGGTTTGCGGATGCGTTTGCCCGGAGCCGCCGAGTCCAGAGCCATGAGGGCCGCATTGCCCTCGCTCAGGATCCTGAGAAATTGGGAAAGAAAGGGTTAAAATGGGGAAAGAAAGGGTTAAAATGGCAAAATCCGGGCAAAAATCGCAGTTGAAATGGGTAAAAATGGACTTAAAATGGCAATAAAATGGTTAAAACCGGGCCTAAGTGTTAAAACCGCTCCTAAATCCACAATTCTGGTGTTATAAGTGCTCCTAAATCCGCAATTCTGGTGTTAAAACTGGTCCTAAATGTGGGCGAAAAGAAAGAAACGACAATGCTAAAACCGCTCCTAAATCCGCAATCCCGCTCCTAAAACTGATCCTAAAACCGCTCCTAAATCCCCAATTCTGCTCCTAAAACCGCTCCTAAAACCGCTCCTAAAATGGCTCCTAAATCCAAAATTCCGCTGCTAAAACTGCTCCTAAATCTGCAATTACGCTCCTAAAACGGCTCCTAAATCCACAATTCCGCTCCTAATACCACTCCTAAAATGGCTCCTAAATCCACGATTACGCTCCTAAAACCGCTCTAAATCCGATCCTAAATCCGCAATTCCGCTCCTAAATCCACTCCTAAATCCGCAATTCCGCTCCTAAATCCACGATTACGCTCCTAAATCTGCTCCTAAAACCGCTCCTGACCCCGCTGTGCCTGCAGCCACCGTGGGGCTCTCGAAGCCCTCGTAGAGCAGTGAGGGTTTGCGGCTGCGTTTGCCCGGAGCCGCCGAGTCCAGAGCCATGAGGGCCGCATTGCCTTCGCTCAGGAGTCTGGGAAACACGGTGAGGAAAGGGTTAAAGAATAAGTGATGGGGGTTATTGGGAAAAATTCCTGCAAAAACGGCGAAATTTGGGCAAAAATCGCGGTTGAAATGGGTAAAAATGGACGGAAATTGGCAATTTTGCAGTTAAAACCGGGCCTAAGTGTTAAAACCGCTCCTAAATCCAGAATTCTGGTGTTAAAACCGGTCTTAACTGTGGGCAAAAAAAAAGAAACAACGACACTAAAACCGAGCCTAAATAGGGCTAAAAACCGCTCCTAAAACCGCTCCTAAATCCACAATTCTGCTCCTAAAGCCGCTCCTAAATAGGGTTAAAACGGCTCCTAAATCCAAAATTCCACTCCTAATACCACTCCTAAATCCAATCCTTAATCCGCAATTCTGCTCCTAAATCCGCTCCTAAATCCACAATTCTGCTGCTAAAACCAATCCTAAAACCGCTCCTAAATCCATAATTACGCTCCTAAATCCGCTCCTAAATCCACAATTGCGCTCCTCAATCCGCTGTGCCCGTGGGGCTCTCGAAGCCCTCGTAGAGCAGAGAGGGTTTGCGGATGCGTTTGCCCGGAGCCGCCGAGTCCAGAGCCATGAGGGCCGCATTGCCCTCGCTCAGGAGTCTGGGGAAATGGGAAAGAAAGGGTTAAAAATAAGTTATTGGGGAAAATCCAGGCAAAAATCGTGGTTAAATTAGGTTTAAAGGGGTAAAAATGGACTGAAATGGGAATTTTGCAGTTAAAACCAGGCCTAAGTGTTAAAACTGCTCCTAAATCCGCAATTCTGCTCTTAAACCCGATCCTAAATATGGCTACAAACAGCTCCTAAATCCACTCCTAAATCCACAATTCCACTCCTAAAACCGCTCCTAATTCTGCTCCTAAAACCGCTCCTAAATAGGGCTAAAGTCGCTCTTAAATCCGCAATTCCGCTGCTAAAACCGCTCCTAAAACCGCTCCTAAATCCGCTAATCCCACGCCTAAAACTGCTCCTAAAACCGCTCCTAAGTCCAAAATTCCGCTCCTAAATCGGGCTAAAAACGGCTCCTAAATCCACAATTCCACTCCTAAACCTGCTCCTAAATCCACAATTCCGCCACTAAAACCACTCCTAAAACCGCTCCTAAATCCACGATTACGCTCCTAAACCCGCTCTTAAAACGGCTCCTAAATCCACAATTCAGCTCCTAAACCGGCTCCTAAAGCCCCGATCCCGCTCCTGACCCCGCTGTGCCCGTGGGGCTCTCGAAGCCCTCGTAGAGCAGTGAGGGTTTGCGGATGCGTTTGCCCGGAGCCGCCGAGTCCAGAGCCATGAGGGCCGCATTGCCCTCGCTCAGGAGTCTGGGGAAAATGGGAAGGAAAGGGTTAAAATGGGAATTTTTAGGAAGAATTCCTGGAAAATCCGGGCAAAAATCGCGGTTGAAATTGGTTTAAAGGGGTAAAAATGGACTGAAGTTGGCAATAAAATGGTTAAAACCAGGCCTAAGTGTTAAAACCGCTCCTAAATCCACAATTCAGGTCATAAAACCACTCCTAATTCTGCTCCTAAAAGTGCTCCTAAATCCAAAATCTGCTCCTAAAACCAATCCTAAATAGGCCTAAAAACGGCTCCTAAATCTCCTATTCTGCTCCTAAATAGGGCTAAAAACAGCTCCTAAATCCACAATTCTGCTCTTAAACCCGATCCTAAAGAGGGCCAAAAACCGCACCTAAATCCGCAATTCCACTCCTAATTCTGCTCCTAAAACGGCTCCTAAATCCAAAATTCCTCCACTAAAACCAATCCTAAAACCGCTCCTAAATCCACAATTCCGCTCCTAAAACCGCTCCTAATTCTGCTCCTAAAATCGATCCTAAATCCAAAATTCCACTGCTAAAACCAATCCTAAAACTGCTCCTAAATCCACAATTCCGCTCCTAAAATCTGCTCCAAAAATCGCTCCTAAATCCGCAATTCAGCTCCTAAAACTGATCCTAAAACCGCTCCTAAATCCGCAATTCCGCTCCTAAAACCGCTCCTAAAACCGCTCCTAAAACCGCTCCTAAAACTGCTCCTAAAACCGAACCTAAATATGGCTAAAAATGGCTCCTAAATCCACAATTCTGTTCCTAAAACCGCTCCTAAATCCACAATTCCGCTCCTAAATCTGCTCCTAAACCGGCTCCTAAAGCCCCGATCCCGCTCCTGACCCCGCTGTGCCCAGGCCCTGCAGGGGCTCTCGAAGCCCTCGTAGAGCAGCGAGGGTTTGAGGGTTTGAGGGTTTGCGGATGCGTTTGCCCGGAGCCGCCGAGTCCAGAGCCATGAGGGCCGCATTGCCCTCGCTCAGGATCCTGGAATGGTGAGGAAAGGGTTAAAATGGGGTTAATAGGAAAAAATCCGGGGAAAAAAGGAAAATCCGGGCAAAAATCGCGGTCAAAATCGGTTTAAAGGGGTAAAAATGGACTTGAAATGGCAATTTTGCAATTAAAACTGGGCCTAAGTGTTAAAACGGCTCCTAAATCCACAATTCTGGTGTTAAAACCGCTCCTAAATCCAGGCTAGAAAGAAAAACCAATTCTGCTAAAACCGCTCCTAAAACCGCTCCTAAATAGGGCTAAAACTGCTCCTAAATCCACAATTCCGCTCCTAAAACCGCTCCTAATTCTGCTCCTAAAACCGCTCCTAAATATGGCTAAAAACCGCTCCTAAATCCGATCCTGAATAGGGCTAAAAACCGCTCCTAAATCCGCAATTCCGCCCCTAAAACCGCTCCTAATTCTGTTCCTAAAACCGCTCCTAAATCCAAAATTCTGCTCCTAAATCCGCAATTCCGCTCCTAAATCCGATCCTAAATAGGGCTAAAAACGGATCCTAAATCCACTATTCCAATCCTAAAACCGCTCCTAATTCTGCTCCTAAAACTGCTCCTAAATCCGCTCCGAAAATCACTCCCAAATCCACGATTCTGCTTCTAAATCCGCTCCGAAAATCGGTCCTGAATCCACAATTCCGCTCCTAAAACTGAACATAAATATGCCTAAAACCACTCCTAAAACCGCTCCTAAAACCGCTCTGAAAACCGCTCCTAAATCCAAAATTCCGCTCCTAAAACCGCTCCTAATTCTGCTCCTAAAACCGCTCCTAAATCCCCAATTCCGCTCCTCAATCCGCTGTGCCCGCAGCCACCGTGGGGCTCTCAAAGCCCTCGTAGAGCAGAGAGGGTTTGAGGGTTTGCGGCTGCGTTTGCCCGGAGCCGCCGAGTCCAGAGCCATGAGGGCCGCATTGCCCTCGCTGAGGATCCTAGGAAATTGGGAAAGAAAGGGTTAAAATGGGAAGGAAAGGGTTAAAAATGAGAAAATGCTGGGGGAAAGGAAAATTGAGGCAAAAATCGCGGTTGAAATCGGTTGAAAGGGGTAAAAATGGACGTAAATAAAATGGTTAAAACCGCTCCTAAATCCAGAATTCTGGTGTTAAAACTGGTCCTAAATGTGGGCGAAAAGAAAGAAACGACGGTGTTAAAACCACTCCTAAATAGGGCTAAAAAGGGCTCCTAAATCCGCTATTCCGTTCCTTAAACCACTCCTAATTCTGTTCCTAAATCCTAAATCCGCAATTCTGCTCCTAAATCCGCTCCTAAATCCTCTCTGAAAATTGGTCCTATCCTGCCCCTAAAACCGCTCCTAAATCCGATCCTAAATAGGGCTAAAAACGGACCCTAAATCTGCTATTCCAATCCTAAAACTGCTCCTAAAACGGCTCCTAAAACCGCTCCTAAATCCACGATTCCACTCCTAAAACCGCTCCTAAATCCAAAATTCCGCAGCTAAAATCGATCCTAAAAACGGCTCCTAAATCCACAATTCCACTCCTAATACCGCTCCTAAATCCAAAATTCCGCCACTTAAACCAATCCTAAAACCGCTCCTAAAACCGCTCCTAAATCTGCTCCTAAAACCGCTCCTAAATCCGCAATTCCGCTCCTAAATCCGAGCCTAAATAGGGCTAAAAACAGCTCCTAAATCCACAATTGCGCTCCTGAAAACTGCTCCTAATTCTGCTTCTAAAACCACTCCTAAATATGGCTAAAACCGCTCCTAAATCCGCAATTCCACTCCTAAAACCGCTCCTAATTCTGCTCCTAAAACCGCTCCTAAATCCAAAATTCCGCTGCTAAAACTGATTCAAGATAGAGCTAAAAATGGCTCCTAAATCCACTATTCCGCCCCTAAACCCGCTCCTAAATCTGCAATTCTGCTCCTAAATCCGCTCTGAAAATCGGTCCTGAATCCCCAATTCTGCTGTTAAAACTGGTCCTAAATGTGGGCGAAAAGAAATAAATGACGACGCTAAAACTGCTCCTAAATCCAGGCTAGAAAGAAAAACCAATGCTGCTAAAATCGCTCCTAAATCAGCAATTCCGCTCCTAAATCCGATCCTAAATATGGCTAAAAACGGCTCCTAAACCCCCAATTCCGCTCCTAAAACTGCTCCTAATCCTGCTCCTAAAACCGCTCCTAAAAATGGCTAAAACCGCTCCTAAATCCGCAATTCTGCTGCTAAAACCACTCCTAATTCTGTTCCTAAAACCGCTCCTAAATCAGCAATTCTGCTGCTAAAACCGATCCTAAATCCCCTCCAAAAATCGGTCCTGAACCCCCAATTCTGCTGCTAAAACCGATCCTAAAACTGCTCCTAAATCTGCTCCTAAATCTGCAATTCTGCTGCTAAAACCGATCCTAAAACTGCTCCTAAATCCGCAATTCCGCTCCTAAGTCTGATCCTAAATAGGGCTAAAAACGGCTCCTAAATCCGCAATTCCGCTCCTAAAACCACTCCTAAATAGGGCTAAAACCGCTCCTAAATCCGTAACTGTGCTGCTAAAATTTGGGAATTCTGGGGGATCCAGGAATGGGGACACAAATCCCAAAGATTTGGGGACAACAACCCCAGGGATTTGGGGACCCCAATGTCACTGATCCCAAAGATTTTGGGGTCCAGGATTTGGGGACATCGATCTCAAAAATTTGGGGACCCTCAGGACACCGATCCCAAAGATTTGGGGACCCCAATGTCACAAACCCCAAATATTTGGGGACTCCCAGGACATCAACTCCAAAAGATTTTGGGGTTCCAGGAATGGGGACACAAATCCCAAAGATTTGGGGACCCCCCAAACTCCAATCCCAAGGATTTGGGGACACCAATCCTAAAGATTTGGGGACCCCCAGAACATTGATCCCAAGGATTTGGGGGTCCAGGATCTGGGGACAAAAATCCCGAGGATTTTGGGACCCCCAGGACATTGATCCCAAGGATTTGGGGGTCCAGGATCTGGGGACAAAAATCCCAATTATTTGAGGACCCCAATGTCACCAATCCCAAAGATTTGGGGACCCCCAGGATGCCGATCCCAAGGATTTTGGGGTCCAGGATTTGGGGACACTGATCCCAAGGATTTGGGAACCCCAAGAACTCAAATCTCAAAGATTTGGGGACCCCAATGTCACCAATCCCAAAGATTTGGGGGTCCAGGATTTGGGGACATCGATCCCAGAAATTTGGGGACCCCCAGGACACCGATCCCAAGGATTTTGGGGACCCTCACATCATCAATCTCAGGGATTTGGGGACCCTCAGGACACTGATCCCAGAGATTTTGGGGGATCCAGGATTTGGGGACACAAACCCAAGGATTTGGGGACCCCCATGACACCGATCCCAAATACTTTGAAGACCCCAAGGTCCCCAACCCCAAGGATTTGGGAACCCCCAGAACTCCAATCCCAAGGATTTGGGGGTCCAGGATTTGGGGACACCAATCCTAAACATTGGGGACCCCCAGGACATCGATCCCAAGGATTTTGGGGACCCCCAGGACATCAACCCCAAAGATATTGGGGGTCCAGGAATGGGGACACAAATCCCAAAGGTTTGGGGACCCCCATGTCACCAATCCCAAGGATTTGGGGACTACCAGGATCCCAATCCCAAAAATCTGGGGACCCCCAGAACTCCAATCCCAAAGATTTTGGGGTCCACGGTTTGGGGACACCAACCCCAAAGATTTGGGGACCCCAATGTCACCAATCCCATGGATTTGGGGATCCAGGTTTTGGGGACACAAATCCCAAGGATTTGGGGATCCCCAGGACACAAATCCCAAAGATTTGGGGACCCCAATGTCACCGATCCCAAAGATTTGGGGACCCCAATGTCACCAATCCCAAGGATTTTGAGGACCCCCAGGATTTGGGGACACTGATCCCAGGGATTTGGTGACCTCCATGTCACCAATCCCAGGGATTTGGGGACACCAACCCCAGGATTTGGGGACCCCGATCCCAAGAGATTTGGGGACCCCCAGGACATTGATCCCAAGGGATTTGGGGACCCCCAGGATTTGGGATCCCCTTTCTTTCCCAGAGCTGACCCCTGGGTGACCCCGGGATTGTCCCCAAGGGCACGACCCCGGTGACAAGGACAGGGTGATCTTGGTGACAGATTGGGGGTGGCACTATCACAGTTTGGGGTGACACTGTCACAGTTTGGGGTGGCACTGTCACAGTTTGGGGGTGTCACTGTCACAGTTTGGGGGTGACACTGTCACAATTTGGGGGTGGCACTGTCACAGTTTGGGGTGACACTGGCACAGTTTGGGGGTGACACTGGCACAGTTTGGGGTGGCACTGTCACAGTTTGGGGTGGCACTGTCACAGTTTGGGGTGACACTGGCACAGTTTGGGGTGACACTGTCACAGCCTGGGGGTGTCACTGTCACAGTTTGGGGTGACACTGCCACAGTTTGGGGGTGACACTGTCACAATTTGGGGTGTCACTGTCACAGTTTGGGGTGACACTGTCACAGTTTGGAGTGACACTGTCACAGTTTGGGGGTGACACTGTCACAGTTTGGGGTGGCACTGTCACAGTTTGGGGTGGCACTGTCACAGTTTGGGGGTGACACTGTCACAGTTTGGGGGTGACACTGTCACAGTTTGGGGGTGACACTGTCACAGTTTGGGGTGGCACTGTCACAGTTTGGGGTGACACTGTCACAGTTTGGGGGTGGCACTGTCACAGTTTGGGGTGGCACTGTCACAGTTTGGGGTGACACTGGCACAGTTTGGGGGTGACACTGTCACAGTTTGGGGGTGGCACTGTCACAGTTTGGGGGTGACACTGTCACAGTTTGGGGTGACACTGTCACAGCCTGGGGGTGTCACTGTCACAGTTTGGGGGTGACACTGTCACAGTTTGGGGGTGACACTGTCACAGTTTGGGGTGGCACTGTCACAGTTTGGGGTGACACTGTCACAGTTTGGGGTGGCACTGTCACAGTTTGGGGTGACACTGTCACAATTTGGGGGTGACACTCACAATTTAAGGGTCCCACAGTGGCACTGTCCAAATTTGGGGGGTCCTATGGTGTCACTGTCACAGTTTGGGGGTCCCAAAGTCCCTGTCACAGCCTGGGGGTGACACAGATCCAGCATGGGGGTCCCACGGTGACACTGCCACAACTTGAGGGGTCCCAATGTCCCTGTCACAGCCTGGGGGTGGCACTGTCACAATTTGGGGGTGACACTGTCACAGTTTGGGGGTGACACTGTCACAGCCTGGGGGTGACACTGTCGCAATTTCGGGTCCCACGGTGACAGTGCCACAATTTGGGGGTCCCCGTGTCCCCAGTGTCACTGTCACAACACGGACACCCCATAGTGCCACAGCCACAATTTGGGGGCCCCCATGTCCCTGTCACACCATGAGGGTGACACAAACACAGCACGCGGGTCCCACAGTGACACTGCCACAATTTGGGGGTGCCCATGTCACTGTCACAGCCTGGGGGTGACACAGATCCAGCAGAGGGTCCCCAATGTCACTGTCACAGCCTGGGGGTGACACAGATCCAGCAGAGGGTCCCCAATGTCACTGTCACAGCACGAGGGTCCCACAGTGACACTGCCACAATTTAGGGGTGCCAATGTCACCGTCACAGAATGTGGGGGTCCCACAGTGCCACTGCCACAATTTAGGGGTCCCAATGTCACTGTCACAGCACTGGGGTGACACAGCCACCCTTGGAGGGGTCCGAATGTCACTGTCACAGCATGGCCACCCCACAGTGCCACAGCCACGATTTTGGGGTCCCTGTCATAGCTCGAGGGTGACACAGACCCAGAATTGAGATCCCACAGTGACAATTTGGGGGTCCCTGTGTCCCCAATGTCACTGTCACAGCACGGGGGTGACACAAACACAGCACAAGGGTCCCACAGTGACACTGCCACCATTTGGGGTAACACAGACCCAGCAGAGGGTCCCCAATGTCACTGTCACAGCATGAGGGTGACACAAACACAGCAGGGAGGTCGCAGGGTGACACTGCCACAATTTGGGGGTCCCTGGGTCACTGTCACAGAATGTGGGGGTCCCACAGTGCCACAGCCAGGATTTAGGGGTCCCTGTGTCACTGTCACTGCGCTGGGGTGACACAGGCCCAGCACAGGGTCCCCAATGTCACTGTCACAGCACGGGGGTGACACAGGTCCAGCAGCACAGTGACACTGCCACAATTTGGGGGTCCCAATGTCACTGTCACAGAATGTGAGTCCCACAGTGACACTGCCATGATCTGGGGGTGCCACTGTCACTGTCACAGCCTGGGGGTGACACAGACCCAGCACGAGGGTCCCACAGTGACACTGCCACAATTTGGGGGTCCCCGTGTCCCCAATGTCACTGTCACAGCCTGGAGACAACAAAAACCCAACACAGGCAGGCCACAGTGACACAGCCAGGATTTGGGGGGCCCCTGTGTCCCTGTCACAGCCTGGGGGTGACACAGGCCCAGCATGGGGATCCCACAGTGACACTGCCACGATTTGGGGATCCAGCAGTGACACTGTCACAGCCTGGGGGTGACACAGGTCGAGCACCACAGTGACACTGCCACGATTTTGGGGGTCCCCGTGTCACTGTCACAGCCTGGGGGTGACACAGGCCCAGCACCACAGTGACACTGCCACGATTTGGGGGTGCCCGTGTCACTGTCACAGCCTGTGAGTGACACAGTGACACTGCCATGATTTGGGGGTGCCAATGTCACTGTCACAGAGTGTGGGGGTCCCACAGTGACACTGCCACAATTTGGGGTCCCCGTGTCACTGTCACAGCCTGAGGGTGACACAAACACAGCAGGGACATCCCACAGTGACACTGCCACAATTTAGGGGCCCCAATGTCACTGTCACAGAATGTGGGGGTCCCACAGTGACACTGCCACAATTTGGGGGTGCTCATGTCACTGTCACAGCCTGGGGGTGACACAAACCCAGCATGAGGGTCCCACAGTGACACTGCCACAATTCAGGGGTCCCCCATGTCCCCAATGTCCCTGTCACAGAGTGTGGGGGTCCCACAGTGACACTGCCACAATTTGGGGGTGCCCAATGTCACAGCACTGGGGGTGACACAGGCCCAGAATCAAGGATCCCATAGTGACAATTCGGGGGTCCCAATGTCACTGTCACACCATGAGGGTGACACAAACACAGCAGGGAGGTCCCACAGTGACACTGCCACAATTTGGGGGTGCCACTGTCCCTGTCACAGAGTGTGGGTTCACACAGTGACACTGCCATGATTTGGGGGTCCCAATGTCACTGTCACAGCCTGGGGGTGACACAGGCCCAGCACGAGGGTCCCACAGTGACACTGCCACAATTTAGGGGTCCCTGTGTCCCCAATGTCCCTGTCACAGAATGTGGGGTCCCACAGTGACACTGCCACAATTTGGGGATCCGGTGGTGACACTGCCACAGCCTGGGGGTGACACAGCCACAACGTGAGGGGTCCCACAGTGACACTGCCACGATATGGGGGTCCCAATGTCACTGTCACAGCATGGACGTGACACAAACCAAAGACAGGCACCCCACAGTGACACTGCCACGATTTGGGGGTGCCCCATGTCACTGTCACAGCCTGGGGGTGACAAAGGTCCAGCACCACAGTGACACTGCCACAATTCAGGGGTCCCCATGTCACTGTCACAGCACGGGGGTGACACAGGTCCAGCAGCACAGTGACAGTGCCACAATTTGGGGGTCCTCAATGTCACTGTCACAGAGTGTGGGTTCACACAGTGACACTGCCACAATTTGGGGTCCCGATGTCACTGTCACAGCACGGGGGTCCCACAGACCCTGCACGAGGGTTCCACAGTGACACTGCCACGATCTGGGGGTCCCAATGTCCCTGTCACAGAATGTGGGTTCACACAGTGACACTGCCACAATTTCGTGGTCCCACTGTCCCTGTCACACCACGAACCCCCCCACAACACCACAACCGCATCTCGCTGCCCTCACAGCGCACCCCATCCCCTCACACCGACACCCCCAAACCCCGCATTTCCCCGTCCGCCCCACGCGTGTCCCCGCCAGCACCTACTTGCTCTGGGGATTCACATTCTGCAACATCCCGGCGGCTGCTGCTGCTGCTGCTGCTGAGGCCCTCGGGCCCGCCCGGCCTTCGTCTCCTCCTCCTCCTCCTCCTCCTCCCGCCGTCTCCTCCGACGAGCCCCCCACTTTGCCCGGCCAAAGCTTCACCGCTCCCGGCCCGCTTTGGGCCTTTCCAGCGTCAGCGCATCCCCGGTACCAGGGGAGGGGGGTCTTGAAGGGAGCCCCCTCCCCTTTGCGAGTTCCTCAAGCGACGGCAGAGGATGAGGAGAATGAGGGAGGGAGGGAAAAGAACCGAGCTCGGCCTCACATCCACGGGGCGCGGCGAAAATGGCGGCGCGCTCTGAGGGGATGCACCGGGGGGGCCACACACAGAAATGGAGCGGGGTGGGGGGGGATCGTCCCTTCGGAGCCTCACCGGACCCGCCGAACGCGGCGCGATCCGCTCGATACAACCCCGGCCGAGTCGCTGCCAGCCTCCGGCGGCCTCGGCTGGGATGGAAGAGGCGAGGAGCCGCGCTCGGAGCGGCGGATGACGGCGGATATCGTAGCGGGCAATCTCAGCGGCCGCGCTCCATCTTGGCTCGCTGAGGGGAAGGAGCGAGTAGGGGGGGGGAGGAGGAGGGAGGGAGGTGGTGGAAAAGAAGCCGGGCGGAGGCGTCTCCCCCCTCTCGCCGCCGGTGGCCGCAGGCAGGGGTCGCTGCGGAGGCCGGGGAGGGTCCGGGGAGGGTCCCGGAGCCCTCCGGGACGGCGGAGGCGGGGGATGGAGCCGGGTTGGGGCCGCCCCCCTCGCGCGCCGGGCCCGACCCGCTCCGTCCCTTCGTCCCCGCGAAATGGCGCCGCTCGGCCTGCCCCCGCCCGCCCTTATATAGACCTGAGGCGCCTCGCCATTGGCCGCCCCGCGCGCTGACGTCACCCAACCGCCCCGCCCCGCCCCACCGCTGCCTCATTGGGCGGAGGCACACGCCGGGAAAGGGTGCGATTGGCCGAGCGTAGCGTCAATCAACGGAAGGGCTCCACGCCCCTCCCGGCCTTCCACCCAGCGCCTCGCCCGACGCGCGCGGCCGTCTCCCCGCTGATTGGTTGGCGCCGGAGCCCGCCGCGCGCTGATTGGCCGGCAGGTCACGCGGGGGGCGGGCTCAGCCGCCGATTGGCTGCGGCGCCCCGGGGGCAGGAGGGGGGAGGCGAAGGAGGAAGAAGGGGCCGGCGGGCGCCATCTTGAATGGCGGCGGCGGCCGCGGCCGGACAATGAGCGCGGCCGCTGGCGGCCGGACCCCCCCCGTCCCCCGCCGCTCCTCGGCCGCAGCGAGCTCCGGGGACGCTCCCCCCGCCGGGCCTCACCCCCCTCGCGGTGCTCTCCCAGCCCTCAATGCTCCGTTCAACCCCGCGCCCCCCCCCCACCCCCCCCACAGGCAGCCACGCACCGCGTCGCCCCCGCTCCCCGCGGCGCCCACAGGGGCTCGGGCGGCTCCAGCCTTTCCCTGAGCACACGCGGGGGGCGACGACCCCCACGAACACGCCGCTCCCGCGGCCGCCAGCGCCTCTAAAACCCCAAAACGCCGCTCGCCCCCCACCCCATCCCCCCCTCACCCCCAACCTCGGGGAGCCCCGAACCCCCTCCCTCCCCACGGGCTCCCCCTCCGGAACCCCCCGACCCTTTTCGCCCTCCTCGCTGAGGGAATTCTCGCGTCCTTCCCGACCTCTTCCTCTCCACCATTCCCCCCCCCCTCCCCGGGGTTCGCAGGACACGGGTGGCTCCGTGTGGCGTCCGCTTCCCTTCCCCCCTCCCCGGGGCTCTCCACCGCCACCGTGACACAGCACTTGGGGCCGCGCCCGCCGCCGCCCCCGCGCGAACACCCAAACATGGCGCTTTTCGCCCCAAACCGCCGCCCCCGCCGCGCGCACAAAGCCGCGCCCGCCCCGCTGTCAATCACCCGCTCCGGGCCTTCCTATTGGTCGACGCGCCGAAAAGAGGGCGGGATGAAGCCTGATTGACAGCGCGCCGCCATCACGTGACCTCCCCCCGCCTCCGCGCTGCTGTGGGGGGGGGCAGGGCGAGGCCGCCCCCCCCCCGGCACTCACCTGAGGCGCCCCCGCTTCGCGCCGCGACCCCCGGGCTCGGCCCCGCTTCATCCGCCCCCCTCTCCTCTCCCTTCAAATCCTCCCGCCCCAAAAAACCCCGGGTTTGGGGCAAAAAAGGTAAAAAAAACCATCCCGGGGCAGAAAAGGGAGCCACGAGCTACGTCACCCGCGCGCTGATTGGCTGGAGGCAGTCACGTGGCTCACCCGCGGCTCCCACGGGTCCCCATTCATGGCCCCCCCCTCCCCCCCTCCCCCGGCGTGGCGCGAAAGGCTCCGCGGGGTCCTAGCGCCGCGCGCATGCGCAGTGCGGGGAGCGCTGCAGCGTGGGGTTCGTGGGGGGGGCAACCCACGGAGGTCCGTGGGGGGGAGGGTCCCAAAAATTCCTGGGAGGGGTCCCCAAAAATTCTTGGGGTGTCCCCACGGGGGTCTGTGACACTCCTGGGGGGGTCAGGAGGGGTGGGGGGGCACCCACGAGTGTCCGCGATGGGGTGGGGGGGGCACCCACGGGGGGATTCGGGGTCCCAAAAATTCCTGGGGTGTCCCCACAGAGGTCCGCGACATCCCTGGGGAGGTGGGGATGAGGCTGGGGGGGCACCCACGGGGGTTCCCAAAAATTCTTGGAGTGTCCCCACGGGGGTCCGTGACATCTCAGGGCTTGGTCAGGATGGGTGGGGGGCACCCACGGGGGTCCCCAAAATTCCTGGGGTGTCCCCACGGTGGTCCGCGACATCCCTGGGGGGGTGTGAAGTGAGGGCTGGGGGCACCCACGGGGGTCCCCAAAATTCCTGGGGTGTCCCCACGGGGGTCCGCGACATTCCTGGGGGGGGGTCGGGTT
This sequence comes from Agelaius phoeniceus, assembly GCF_051311805.1. Classification (NCBI taxonomy): domain Eukaryota; kingdom Metazoa; phylum Chordata; class Aves; order Passeriformes; family Icteridae; genus Agelaius; species Agelaius phoeniceus. Next base: position 674,809 of record NC_135291.1, on the reverse strand, counting down.
CAGGACGGGTGGGGGGGCACCCACAGGGCTCCCCAAAATTTCTGGGACCCGCCCCCCCGATGACGTCATGCTCCCCACGCGTGTCCCCCTAATTAACCCCACGCCGCTCATTAACCCCCGTGACGTCACTTATGGCACCCCCCTAATTTAGGGGGTCAATTTTGGGGGGTGACCCCTGGGGGGGGTCTCGGGGTCTCCCTTTTTCCCCCCTTTTCCCCACCCCCACTCGCGTCCCCCGCGCTCTGTCACCGGCCCCGCGCCGCTCCCGGGGCTCCCCTGCCCGGCAACCGCTGACGTCACGGGCGCGGAGCGCTGCCATTGGCTGGCGCGGGGTTGGGCCCCGCGGGTGGGCTCGGCGTGGGGACTTTGGGGACAGTGGGGACGCGGAGGGGCCATGGGTGTCCTCGGGGCGCTGCTCGGGGGGGTTTTGGTGGCCGTGGCCGTCGCTGAGCCCGGTAGGAGCTGGGGGGAGGGAAGAGGGAGCGGGGAGGGGACGCTCGGCGCGGTCTCACTTTGGTTGTTTGCCCGCTAACTTTGCTGTTTGTCCTCTCCCTTCGCTGTTTGTCCTCTCTCTGTCGCCTCCCTCCGTCCTTTCGCGGTCACCTGTGTCCCTTCCTGTCCCTTCGGGGTCCCCCTGTCCCTCTCCCCTTCCTCATCCTCCCTGTCCCCGTTCCCTCTCCCTTTCCCCTGTCCCACTCTTTGTCGCCTCCCTCTCCCTCCCTGTCCCCTCCCTCTGCCCTCGCTCTTCCCCATTTCCCTCTCCCCTTCTCTCCTCCCTTCTCCATCCCCATTTCCCTTTCCCCTTCTGCTTTCCCTCTCCCTTCCCATTTCCCTTTCCCCATTCCACTCTCCCCATTTCCTTCCCTCCTCCCCCTGTCCCTTTCCCCCTCCCCATTTCCCCCTCCCCCCCATCTCCCTCTCCCCATTCCCCTCTCCCCATTTCCCCATTCCCCATCCCCATTCCCATTTCCCCTCTCCCCATTCCCCATTCCCCATTCCCCATTTCCCATTTCCCTCTCCCCATCTCCCCATTCCCCCTCCCCATTCTCCTCTCTCCATTTCCCCATCCCCATTTCTCCCCTCCCCATTCCCCACTCTCCATTTCCCCTCTCCCCATTTCCCTCTCCCCATCCCTTTCCCCATCCCCATTTCCATTCTCTCCCCATTTCCCATTTCCCCCTCCCCATTTCCCCTCTCCCCATTCTCCTCTCCCCCTTTCCCTCTCCCCATTCCCCTCTCCCTCTGTCCCTTTCCCCATCCCCATTTCCATTCTCTCCCCATTTCCCTCTCCCCATTTCCCCCTCTCCCCATTCCCCATTTCCCATCTCCCCATTCCCCTCTCCCCTCCCTCCTCCCCCTCCTCATTTCCCTTTCCCCATTTCCCCTCTCCCCATTTCCCCTTTCCCCATTTCCCCTCTCCCCATTCCCCATCCCCATTTCCCTCTCCCCATTTCCCTCTCCCCATTTCTCCATCCCCATTTCCCCATCCCCATTTCCCCTCTCCCCATTTCCCTCTCCCCATTCCCCATCCCCATTTCCCATCTCCCCATTTCCCTCTCCCATTCCCATTCTCTCCCCATTCCCCTCTCCCCATTCCCCTCTCCCCATTCCCCTCTCCCCATTCCCCATCCCCATTTCTCCCCCTCCCCATTTCCCCTCTCCCCATTTCCTTCTCCCCATTCCCCATCCCCATTTTCCCTCTCCCCATTCCCCATCCCCATTTTCCCTCTCCCCATTCCCCATTCCCCATTTCCCTATCCCCATCCCCATTCCCCTCTCCCCATCCCCATCCCCATTCCCATTTCCCTCTCCCAATTTCCCCTCTCCCAGTTCCCCATCTCCCCTCCCCAGCCCCTTCCCCTTCCCCTTCCCCTTCCCCTTCCCCTTCCCCTTCCCCTTCCCCTTCCCCTTCCCCTTCTCCTCCTCCTCCTCCTCCTCCTCCTCACCTCCTGGCCGAGGTCCTCTCGTGCCAGCCGGACGCTCCCTCCCTGTCCCTCTCGGTCACCCTGGACGGCCGCGGCCTCTCCTGGTTCCATTTCCCGGGCTCCCGATGGATCCTCGAGGCCCCGGAGCTGCCGCCCTGGCCCGAGGGGCTGGAGACGCCCGGGGAGCTCCTCCCGGAGACCCAAATGTGCCAAGAAATCCTGGGAATTCTGGGCAAAAAGCTCGGCGGGCTGCTGCCACAGGCCAGGGGTAGGTGGGGAAAAATTGGGGGAAATTTGGGGGGAAATTGGGGAAAATTTGGGGGAAATTTGGGGGAAAATTGGGGGAAAATTGGGGAAAATTTGGGAAAATTTGGGGAAAATTGGGGGGGAAATTTGGGGAAAATTGGGGGAAAATTGGGGGGAAAATTGGGGGGAAATTTGGGGAAAAATTGGGGGAAAATTGGGGAAAATTTGGGGGAAAATTTAGGGGTAAAATTGGGGAAAAATTTGGGGAAATTTGGAGGAAAATTGGGGAAAAAATTGGGGAAAAAATTGGGGAAAATTTGGGGGATAAAAGGGTGGAAAATGTGGGGGAGAATTGGGAGAAATTAGGGATGAAAGGGTGAGAAATCAGGGGAAAAATGGGGATGAAAGGGTGGGAAAAGTGGGGGAAATTTGGGCTAAAAGGGTGGAAAAAGTGGGGAAAAAATTGGGATGAAAGGGTGGAAAATGCGGGGAAAATTGGGAGAAATTGGGGAATGAAAGGGTCAAAAATGTGGAAAAAATTGGGGATGAAAGGACGGAAACCACCAATAATTCCCATTCCCATTTTATGCATTTTTCCTATTTTTCCAGTTCTGTTTTTCCCTTTTGTTTCCCAATTTTTCCCATTTTCCCCCCAATAATCCCAGTGGTCTCGGTGTTCCTGGTGCTCCTGGTGCAGAACATCTCCCATCCCATTTCCTCCATCATTTCTCCCATATTTCCCATTTTTTAACCCATAATTTCCATTTTTTAACCAATTTTTCCTGTTTTTCCCCCAATAATCCCAGTGGTCTCGTTGTTCCTGGTGCTCCTGGTGCAGAACATCTCCCATCCCATTCCCTCCATTCCCAACCCCATTTTCCCCATTACTTCTCCCATAATTCCCATTTTTTAACCCATAATTTCCATTTTTAACCCATAATTTCCATTTTTTAACCCATTTTTCCCCTCAGGAATCCCGGTGGCCTCGTTGTTCCTGGTGCCACCACCCTGGTGCTCCTGGTGGAGAACATCTCCCATCCCATTCCCTCCATTCCCAATCCCATTTTTCCCATTCCCAATCCCATTATTCCCATTATTTCTCCCATATTTCCCATTTTTAACCCATAATTTCCATTTTTGACCCATAATTTCCATTTTTAACCCATTTTTCCCCTCAGGAATCCCAGTGGTCTCGTTGTTCCTGGTGTGCCTGGTGCAGAACATCTCCCATCCCTTTTCCTCCATTCCCAATCCCATTTCTCTCACTTTTTTTTCCATATTTCTCATTTTTTAACCCATAATTTCCATTTTTTAACCAATTTTTCCTGTTTTTCCCCCAATAATCCCAGTGGTCTTGGTGTTCCTGGTGCTCCTGGTGCTGAACATCTCCCACCCCATTCCCTCCATCTCCCATCCCATTTCCTCCATTCCCAACCCCATTTTCCCATTATTTCTCCCATAATTTCCATTTTTAACCCATAATAATTTCCATTTTTTAACCAATTTTTCCCCTCAGGAATCCCAGTGGTCTCGGTGTTCCTGGTGTTCCTGGTGGAGAACATCTCCCATCCCATTCCCTCCATTCCCAATCTCATTTTTTCCCATTCCCAATCCCATTTTTCTCACTATTTCTCCCATAATTTCCATTTTTAACCCATAATTTCCATTTTTAACCAATTTTTCCCATTTTTCCCATTTTTCCCCCAGGAATCCCGGTGGTCTCGTTGCTTCTGGTGCCACCACCCTGGTGTTCCTGGTGCAGAACATCTCCCACCCCATTTCCTCCATTCCCAACCCCATTTTCCCCATTACTTCTCCCATAATTTCCATTTTTTAACCCATAATTTCCATTTTTAACCCATAATTTCCATTTTTTAACCCATTTTTCCCCTCAGGAATCCCGGTGGTCTCGGTGTTCCTGGTGCCACCACCCTGGTGCTCCTGGTGCAGAACATCTCCCACCCCATTTCCTCCATTATTTCTCCCATATTTCCCATTTTTTTGACCCATAATTTCCATTTTTTAACCAATTTTTTCCCAATTTTTCCCGTTTTGCCCCCAGGAATCCCGGTGGTCTCGTTGTTCCTGGTGCCACCACCCTGGTGTGCCTGGTGGAGAACATCTCCCATCCCATTTTCCCCATTATTTCTCCGATAATTTTAATTTTTTTCCCATTTTTTCCCAATTTTTTCCCCCAGGAATCCCGGTGGTCTCGGTGTTCCCGGCGCGTCCCCCGTCCCCAGGAGATGCCACCACCACCACCCTGGTGTGCCTGGTGGAGAACATCTCCCATCCCATTTCCTCCATTATTTCTCCCATAATTTCCATTTTTTTCCCATAATTTCAATTTTTTAACCCATTTTTCCCCTCAGGAATCCCGGTGGTCTCGTTGTTCCTGGTGTTCCTGGTGGAGAACATCTCCCATCCCATTTCCTCCATTCCCAACCCCATTTCCTCCCTTATTTCTCCCATAATTTCCATTTTTTTCCCATAATTTCCATTTTTGACCCATAATTTCCATTTTTAACCCATAATTTCCATTTTTTAACCAATTTTTCCCCTCAGGAATCCCAGTGGTCTCATTGTTCCTGGTGTTTCTGGTGCAGAACATCTCCCATCCCATTCCCTCTATTCCCAATCCCATTTTCCTCCCATAATTTCCATTTTTTTCCCATTTTTAACCCATTTTAACCCATTTTTCCCCCAGGAATCCCGGTGGTCTCGCTGTTCCCGGCGCGTCCCCCGTCCCCAGGAGATGCCACCACCACCCTGGTGTGCCTGGTGCAGAACATTTTCCCTCCCTCCCTGGCCGTCTCCTGGACGGTGGCCGGGGCCGGGGTCACCCGCGGGGTCACTTTGGGTCCCTTTGTCCCCAACCCCGACCTGACCTTTGGCCGAATTTCCCGAATTTCCGTCACCCCCCGGCCCGGGGACGTCGTCTCCTGCGTGGTCACCTTGGGCAAGGACAACGCCACCACCGTGGTGGCCTACTGGGGTGAGGGGGGGTTTGGGGGGATTTGGGGGGTTTTGGGGAGTTTTGGGGATTTTTTGGGATTTTTTGGGGATTTTTTGGGGTTTTTTTAGGATTTTTTTGGGGATTTTTTGGGGATTTTTGAGGGATTTTTTGGAGATTTTTTTGAGATTTTTTGGAATTTTGGGGGGATTTTTTTAGGATTTTTTGGGGATTTTTGGGGATTTTTTTGAGATTTTTTGAGATTTTTTTCAGATTTTTTTCAGATTTTTTTAGGATTTTTTGGGGATTTTTTTAGGATTTTGGGGGGATTTTTTAGGATTTTTTGGGGATTTTTTTGAGATTTTTTGAGATTTTTTTCAGATTTTTTTCAGATTTTTTTCAGATTTTTTTCGGATTTTTGGGGATTTTTTTAGGATTTTTGGGGATTTTTTTAGGATTTTTTTTGGGATTTTTTGGGATTTTTGGGGGATTGTTTTGAGATTTTTAAAGTATTTTTTGGGGATTTTTGGGGGATTTTTTTAGCTTTTTTTTAGCAATTTTGAGATTTTTTTAGGAATTTTTTTTGAGATTTTTTAAGGTTTTTTGGGGGATTTTTTTAGGATTTTTTAGAATTTTTGAGGGATTTTTTGGGTATTTTTGGGGGATTTTTTTTATTTTTTGGGGATTTTTTGAGATTTTTTTAGGATTTTTTTGGGATTTTGGGGGGATTTTTTGGAGATTTTTTTTCAGATTTTTTTTGGATTTTTGGGGGATTTTTTGGGGATTTTTGGGGGATTTGGGGGGGATGTTTTAGGCTTTTTTGGGGATTTTTTTTTTTTTGAGATTTTTTGAGATTTTTTTCAGATTTTTTTCAGATTTTTTTCCGATTTTTGGGGATTTTTTTAGGATTTTTTGGGGATTTTTTTAGGATTTTTTTGGGATTTTTTGGGGGATTGTTTTGAGATTTTTAAAGTATTTTTTGGGGATTTTTGGGGGATTTTTTTGAGATTTTTTTAGGATTTTGGGGGGATTTTTTTGGAACTTTTTTAGGAATTTTGGGAATTTTTAGGGGATTTTTTGGCATTTTTTTAGGATTTTGGGGGATTTCTGGGCGATTTTGAGGTTGATTTTTGTGTCATTTTGGGGGATTTTGTGGTTAATTTTTGGGGCATTTTGGGTGGATTTTTGGGGGTGTTTTTGTGTGAATTTTGGGGTGACTTTGTGGATATTTTTGTATGATTTTGGGGGTATTTTTGTGTGAATTTTGGGGCATTTTGGGTGGATTTTTGGGGGTATTTTTGCGTGAATTTTGGGGCATTTTGGGTGGATTTTTGAGGGTATTTTTCTGTGAATTTTGGGATATTTTGGGTGGATTTTTGGGGGTATTTTTGTGTGAATTTTGGGGCATTTTGGGTGGATTTTTGAGGGTATTTTTCTGTGAATTTTGGGATATTTTGGGTCGATTTTTGGGGGTATTTTTTGCGTGAATTTTGGGATATTTTGGGTGGATTTTTGGGGGGTATTTTTGTGTGAATTTTGGGGCATTTTGGGTGGATTTTTGAGGGTATTTTTCTGTGAATTTTGGGATATTTTGGGCCGATTTTTGGGGGTATTTTTTGCGTGAATTTTGGGATATTTTGGGTGGATTTTTGAGGGTATTTTTTTGTGAATTTTGGAATATTTTGGGGTATTTTGGGTGAATTTTGGGGGTGACCTCGTGTCCGTGTCCGCAGTGGCTCCGGACACGGCGCTGGACGAGCAGCTGGACACGGCCCTGGCCGGAGCCGCGCTGGCCTTGGGGCTGGTCCTGGCCTTGCTGGGCCTGGGCCTGGCCCTGCTGGCCCGCAGGGACCCACACGGTACGAGATAGGCCCGGCCTAAACCTGGGCCTAAACCTGGGCCTAAACCTGGGCCTGGCCCTACTGGCCCACAGGGACCCACACGGTACGAGATAGGCCTGGCCTAAACCTGGGCCTAAACCTGGGCCTGGGCCTGGGCCTGGGCCTGGGCCTGGCCCTGCTGGCCCGCAGGGACCCACACGGTATGAGATAGGCCCGGCCTAAACCTGGGCCTAAGCCTGGGCCTGGCCCTGCTGGCCCGCAGGGACCCACACGGTACGAGATAGGCCTGGTCTAAACCTGGGCCTAAACCTGGGCCTGGCCCTGCTGGCCCACAGGGACCCACACGGTACGAGATAGGCCCGGCCTAAACCTGGGCCTAAACCTGGGCCTAAACCGGGGCCTGGCCCTGCTGGCCCGCAGGGACCCACACGGTACGAGATAGGCCCGGCCTAAACCTGGGCCTAAGCCTAGGCCTGGGCCTGGTCCGATTCCTGGTCCCAGTCCTGGGCCTGGGCCTGGGCCTGATCCTGTCCCACCCCCAGTCCTAATTCTGATCCCAGTCCTGGTTCTGGTCCTGGTCCTGACCCTAATCCCAGTCTCAGTCCCAATCCTGGCCCAAATCCCAGTCTCAGTCCCAATCCCCGTCCCAATCCTGGTCTAAACCCCAGTCCTGGTCCCGGCCTAGTCCTGGTCCAGATCCCAGTCCTGGTCCCGATCCTAATCCCAGTCCCAATCCCAATCTCAGTCCCAATCCTGGCCCAAATCCCAGTCCCAGCCCTAACCCCTAATTCCAGTTCCAATTCAGATCCCAGTCCTGGTCCCAGTCCCAATCCTGGTCCCAATTCCAATCCCAGTCCCAGTCCCAGCCCTAGTCCCAGTCCCAGCCCTAATCCCAGTTTTGTGTTTCTGTTCGCAGGCTGAGCTCGTCCCCGTGGGAATCGGGAATTTGGGAGTTTGGGAGTTAAACTCGGCCTTTCCTCAATAAATCCAGGCTTTTGCAGAGTCTGTGTCCTTGTTTGTCACAGTCCTGGCTTTAGTCCTGGCTTTAGTCCCGATCCTGATTCCAGTCCTTGACCCTGATCCCAATCCATGTCCCCATCCAGGTTCTGGTCCTGGTTTTAGTCCTGATCCTGATCCTGGTCCTGGTTTTAGTCCTGATCCTGGTCCTGGTTTTAGTCCTGATCCTGATGCTGGTTTTAGTCCTGATCCCAGTTCTGATCTGATCCTGACCCTGATCCCGATCCAAGTTCCCGTCCAGGTTCTGGTCCTGGTTTTAGTCCTGATCCTGGTCCTGATCCTGTTCCTGATCCAAGTTCCTGTCCAGGTTTCCGGTCCTGATCCTGGTCCTGGTTTTAGTCCTGATCCTCGTCCTGATCCTGGTTCTGGTCCGGGTTTTAGTCCTGATCCTGATCCTAGTCCCAGTTCTGGTCCGGGTTTTAGTCCTGATCCTGATCGTGGTCCCCGTTCTGGTCCTGGTTTTAGTCCTGATCCTGGTGCCAATCCCAGCTCTGATCCTGATCCTGGTTCTGTCGTGGTTCTGGTCCGGGTTTTAGTTTTGATTTTGGTTCCAATCCCAGTTCTGATCCTGGTCCTGGTCCTGATCCAAGTTCCTGTCCAGGTTCTGATCCTGATCCAGGTCCTGGTTTTAGTCCTGCTCCTGGTCCCGGTTTTTATCGCATTCCCGGTCCGGGTTTTATCCCAGTCCTGGTCCTGGTCTCAGTCCCAGCTCCTGGGGTGGCTCCCAGTCCCTCCCAGTCCCTCCCAGTTTGTCCCAGTCCCTCCCAGTTCCCTCCCAGTTTGTCCCAGTCCCTCCCAATTCACTCCCAGTTTGTCCCAGTCCCTCCCAGTCCCTCCCAGTCCCTCCCAATTCACTCCCAGTGGTCCCAGTTCCCTCCCAGTCCCTCCCAGTCCCTCCCACTTTGTCCCAGTTCCCTCCCAGTCCCTCCCAGTCCCCCCCAATTCCCTCCCAATTCACTCCCAGTTCGTCCCAGTTCCCTCCCAGTTCCCTCCCAGTTGCCTCCCAGTTTGTCCCAATCCCTCCCAATCCATTCCCAGTCCCCCTCAGTCCCTCCCAGTCCCTCCCAGTTTGTCCCAGTTCCCTCCCAATCCCTCCCAGTTTGTCCCAGTTCCATCCCAGTCCCTCCCAATCCCTCCCAGTCCACCCCAGTCCCTCCCAGTTCCCTCCCAGTCCCTCCCAGTCCACCCCAGTTCGCTCCAAGTCCCTCTCGCGTCCTCTCCCAGCCCAGCCCTACCCGGCAACAAATGACGCGCGCCCTCCCCGCGCTCCCATTGGCTGCCCCAAAACGCCCCCAAATGTCCCCAAAAACACCTCCCAGTCCCTCCCAGTCCCTCCCAGTCCCTCCCAGTTGGTCCCAGTTGGTCTCGGTTGGTCCCAGTTCGTCCCAGTTCGTCCCAGTTCGCGATGCTGCCGCTGCCGCTGCTGCTGGCGGCGCTCGGCGCTCCCGGAGCGGGTGAGGAGCGCGGATTTGGGGGAAAAAGCGGAAAATTTGGGGAAATTTGGGAAAAAGGGAAGTTGGGAGTGAGGGGGGGTCAGGGGGGATCCGCCCTATAAAGTTCGGGGGGAGGGGCGCGGATTTTGGGGTGAAAAATTGGGATTTTGGGGAAGTTTGGGAGGGGCTGCGCCTTGTGGGAAGCGGATTTGGAGGGGGGAAAAAAGGGAAAAATTGGGGAAATTTGGGGAAATTTGAGGAAATTTGGAAAAAGGGGAAGTTAAAAATGAGGGGGGAGTCGGGGGGATCCGCCCTAAAAAATCTGGGCGGATTTTGGGGTGAAAAATTGGGAATTTGGGAAAGGTTTGAGGTGGGGGACTTCGCCCGGTGGGGTTTTGGCGGGAAAAAAATTGGGGAAAATTTGGGGAAATTTGGGAAAATTTGGGAAAAGGGGAAGTTGGGGATGAGGGGGGGTCGGGGGGGATCCGCGCTAAAAAATGGGGGGGGGGTGGGGGGCGGATTTTGGGGTGAAAAATCGGGAATTTGGAGAGTTTGGGGAGGGCAAAAAAAAATCCTAAAAAAACACCCCAGAAAATCACAAAAAATCCTCCAAAAATCCCAAAAGACAAAAAAAAAAAAAAAAAAAAAAAAAAAAAAACCGAAAAAAATCCCAGAAAAAATCTTAAAAATCCCCAAAAAATCTCAAAAATCCAAATAACTCCAAAAAATCTCAAAAAAACCTCCTGAAAAATCCCTCGAAAATTCCCAAAGACCACCAAAAAATCCAAAAAAATCCTTTAAAAATCCCCCCAAAATCACAAAAAATCACCCAAAACCCCTAAAAAAATCCAAAATAATCCTGAAAAAATCCCGAAAAAATCCCAGAAAAAATCCCATAAAATCCCAAAAAAATCCACAAAAAATCCCTGAAAAAATCCCATAAAATCCCCAAAAAATGCACAAAAATCCCAGAAAAAAAATTCCCATAAAATCCCAAAAAAAATCCACAAAAAATCCCTGAAAAAATCCCATAAAATCCCAAAAAAGTTCACCAAAAATCCCAGAAAAAAAATCCCATAAAATCCAAAAAAATCCACAAAAAAATCCCAGAAAAAAAATCCCCCAAAAAATCCACAAAGAATCCCAGAAAAAATCCCATAAAATCCACAAAAAATCTCTGAAAAAATCCCATAAAATCCACAAAAAATCCCATAAAACCTCAAAAAATCCCATAAAAAAATCCTAAAAAAACCCCCAAACCCCCCTCCAGGAACGCGCCGAAAAGCCACAAAAACTGCGCCAAAAATGTACAGAAACCGACCCCAAAATCCAATTTTTTTGGTCCCTTTTAGCCCCGTTTGTGCTGCAGGTGGCCTCGTGGTGCTCGCTGGCCACCAATGGCTCCTTGCTGGCCACCGAGGGCTCCCAGGAGGTGCTGGTGGCCCTGTCCAAGATGCCCCTGGTGTGCGGGGACCTTCGGGGACCCCGCGCTGGCCCCTGCCAGGAGGGGGGACCCTTGGGGGCACTCGGGGAGGCGCTGGCGCAGGTGCTGAACGGGGACAGCAGGTGGGGACAGCGGCTGCGCCAGCGCCGGCGGCTCTGCCAGGAGCTGCCCAGGAGGGTGTGGCCGCCGCTGAGAGGTGAGGGGACATCGGGGACATCGGGGACGTCGGGGGTGTTGGGGACATCGGGGACATCGGGGACATTGGGGATGTTGGGGGTGTTGGAGACATTGGGGACATTGAGGGGATTGAGGGGATTGGGGATGTTGGGGACATTGGGGACATTGGGGACATCGGGGACATTGGGGACATTGGAGACATCTGAGAACCTTGAGAACATTGGGGACACATTGGGGACATTGAGGACACTGAGGACATTGGGGGTGTTGGGGACATTGGGGACATGGGGGATTTTGGGGACATTGGGGATGTTGGGGACATTGGGGACATGGGGGGTTTTGGGGACATTGGGGACGTTGGGGACATTGGGGACATGGGGGGTTTTGGGGACATTGGGGACGTTGGGGGCGTTGGGGACATTGGGGCGTTGGAGACATCTGGGAATCTTGAGAACATTGGGGACATTTGGAGATATTGAGAACATTGAGGACATATTGGGGACATTGAGGACATTGGGGACATTGGGGACATTGAGGGTGTTGAGGACATTGGGGACATTGAGGGGATTGGGGATGTTGGGGACATCGGGGACGTTGGAGACATCTGAGAACCTTGAGAACATTGGGGACACATTGGGGACATTGAGGACACTGAGGACATTGGGGGTGTTGGGGACATGGGGGGTTTTGGGGACATTCGGGGTTTTGGGGACATTGGGGACGTTGGGGACCTTGGGGACATTAGGGGTGTTGGGGACATCTGAGAACCTTGAGAACATTGGGGCATTAAGGACATCGGGGACTTTTGGGGACATTTGGGACATTAAGGACAATGGGGATTTTTGGGGACATTTGGGAGATAATTTGGAGCCATTTTGGGACCATTTCAGGGCCAGTTTGGGACCATTTTGGGAACACTTTTGGGGACACATTTGAGACCATTTAGGGACACATTTGGGGCCATTTTGGGACCATTTTTTGCCATTTTGGGGCCATTTGGGGACACATTTGGGGACACATTTGAGGCCATCTTGGGACCAATTCTGGCCCATTTTGGGGTACATTGGCGGCCATTTTGAGAAGGACATTTGGTGACCCCCTCAGGACATTGGCGGCCATTTTGAGCCCATTTCCCACGATTTTGGGGCCCATTTGGGGCCACTGGCGGCCATTTTGGGGCCCATTGGCGGCCATTTTGATGACACTGGCGGCCATTTTGGGGCCCATTGGTGGCCATTTTGAAGAGGACATTTGGTGATCCCTCAGGACATGGGCGGCCATTTTGGGGCCTTTTTTCACCATTTTGGAGCCATTTTTCACCATTTTGAGCCCATTTTCCACCATTTTGGGGCACATTTGGGCCCACTGGCGGCCATTTTGGTCACATTGGCGGCCATTTTGGAGCCTGTTGGCGGCCATTTTGGAGCCCGTTGGCGGCCATTTTGAGGAGGACATTTGGTGACCCCTCAGGACATGGGTGGCCATTTTGGGGCTATTTTGAGCCCATTTTCCACCATTTTGGGGCCCATTTGGGGCCACTGGCGGCCATTTTGATGACACTGGTGGCCATTTTGATGACACTGGCAGCCATTTTGGGGCCCATTGGCGGCCATTTTGATGACACTGGCGGCCATTTTGGAGCCCACTGGCGGCCATTTTGATGACACTGGCGGCCATTTTGGGGCCCATTGGCGGCCATTTTGAGGAGGACATTTGGTGACCCCTCAAGACGTGGGCGGCCATTTTGAGCCTGTTTTTTGCCATTTGGGGCCATTTTGAGCCCATTTTCCACCATTTTGGGGCACATTTGGGGCCACTGGCGGCCATTTTGGGCCCACTGGCGGCCATTTTGGTGACGCAGGCGGCCATTTTGGTGAAACTGGCGGCCATTTTGATGACAGTGGCGGCCATTTTGGAACCCATTGGCGGCCATTTTGAGGAGGACATTTGGTGACCCCTCAGGACATTGGCGGCCATTTTGGAGCCATTTTGAGCCCATTTTCCACCATTTTGGAGCCCATTTGGGGCCACTGGCGGCCATTTTGATGACACTGGCGGCCATTTTGATGACACTGGCAGCCATTTTGGGGCCCATTGGCGGCCATTTTGGGGCACATTGGCGGCCATTTTGATGACACTGGCGGCCATTTTGGGGCACATTGGCGGCCATTTTGATGACACTGGCGGCCATTTTGGGGCACATTGGCGGCCATTTTGATGACACTGGCGGCCATTTTGGGGCCATTGGCGGCCATTTTGGGGCCCACTGGCGGCCATTTTGATGACACTGGTGGCCATTTTGGGGCCCACTGGCGGCCATTTTGAGGATGACACTGGCGGCCATTTTGTTTACACTGGCGGCCATTTTGGGGCCCACTGGCGGCCATTTTGATGACACTTGCCGCCATTTTGGATCCCACTGGCGGCCATTTTGGTGAAACTGGCGGCCATTTTGGTGAAACTGGCGGCCATTTTGGAGCCCATTGGCGGCCATTTTGGTGACAGTGGCGGCCATTTTGGAGCCCATTGGCGGCCATTTTGAGGAGGACATTTGGTGAACCCCTCAGGACATTGGCGGCCATTTTGAGACCATTTTCCACCATTTTGGGGCCAATTTGGTCCCACTGGCGGCCATTTTGGGGCCCACTGGCGGCCATTTTGGGACCCACTGGCGGCCATTTTGAGGAGGACATTTGGTGACCCCTCAGGACATTGGCGGCCATTTTGAGCCCGTTTTCCACCATTTTGTGGCACATTTGGGCCCACTGGCGGCCATTTTGAGGCACATTGGCAGCCATTTTGAGCCCATTTTTCACCATTTTGGGCCCATTTTGAGCCCATATTTCACCATTTTGAGGACACATTTGGGGACACATTTGTGGCCATTTTGGGGCCCATTTTGGGGCGCATTTGGGCCCACTGGTGGCCATTTTGGGGCCCACTGGCGGCCATTTTGATGATACTGGCAGCCATTTTGGATCCCATTGGCGGCCATTTTGATGACACTGGCGGCCATTTTGGAGCACATTGGCGGCCATTTTGAGGAGGACATTTGGTGACCCCCTCAGGACATTGGCGGCCATTTTGAGCCCGTTTTTCACCATTTTGGGGACACATTTGGGGACACTTTTGGGGACACATTTGTGGCCATTTTGGGGCCCATTTTGGGGCACATTGGCGGCCATTTTGGAACCCATTGGCGGCCATTTTGAGGAGGACATTTGGTGACCCCTCAGGACATTGGCGGCCATTTTGAGCCCATTTTTCACCATTTTGGGGCCATTTTGGTGACTCAAAGCCACCTCCACAATGTCCCTTAGTGTCCCCAAATGTCCCCCCAGCGCCGCCACAGCTGCAGATCGTCCCCGAGCGCTCGGGCCCCGCGCTGGCCCTGGTCTGTCACGCCTGGGGCTTCTCCCCCGCCGAGATCACCCTGAAGTGGCTCCGCAACGGGGACATCATTGGGGACACATTTTGAGGCACATTTGGAGCCATTTTGGGGCCATTTTGTGCAGATTTTGGTCCCATTTTGAGGCACATTGGCAGCCATTTTGAGATACTTTTGGAGACACTCTTGGGTCACATTTGGAGCCCTTTTGGACCCATTTTGGTGACACTGGTGGCCATTTTGGAGCCCATTGGCGGCCATTTTGAGGAGGACATTTGGTGACCTCCTCAGGACATTGGTGGCCATTTTTTCACCATTTTGGGGACAATTTTGGGGATACATTTGAGTCCATTTTGGGACACATTGGTGGCCATTTTGGGGCCCATTTTGGGGCACATTTGGGCCCACTGGCGGCCATTTTGATGACACTGGCGGCCATTTTGGAGCCCATTGGCGGCCATTTTGAGGAGGACATTTGGTGACCCCTCAGGACATTGGCGGCCATTTTGAGCCCATTTTTCACCATTTTGGAGCCATTTTGAGCCTGTTTTTCACCATTTTGGTGACACAAAGCCACCTCCACAATGTCCCTTAGTGTCCCCAAATGTCCCCCCAGCGCCGCCACAGCTGCAGATCGTCCCTGAGCGCTCAGGCCCCGCGCTGGCCCTGGTCTGTCACGCCTGGGGCTTCTCCCCCGCCGAGATCACCCTGAAGTGGCTCCGCAACGGGGACATCATTGGGGACAACGTTGGGGACATCGTCGGTGACGCCGTCGGGGACATCGTCGGTGACGCCGTCGGGGACGCTTTGGACCAAACCCAGGCGCTGCCGGTGGGGGACGGAACCTTCCGGGCGCAGGTGACGATCCAGGTGCCACCGGGGGCATCCGGGGACACTTTCGAGTGCCTGGCGCTGCACCCCAGCCTGGAGGAGCCCCTCAGGGTCACGTGGGGTGAGGACATTTTGGGGGCTTTTGGGGTAATTTTGGGTTATTTTCAGGTTTTAGGGGCTTTTGGGATTTTTAAAAAATTTTTTAGAATTTTTTGGGAATTTTTTGAGGGTTTATTTCGATTTTTTTTTTTAATTTTGGGTGCGTTTTTTACAATTTATTTTCAATTTTTTGAGGATTTTTGGGTTTGTCTTCTGGGATTATTTGGGATTTTCTTTAGTTTTGAGGTTTTGGGATTTTTGGGAATTTTTTTTAGGGTTTATTTGGATTTTATTTTCATTTTGGGTGCATTCTTTACAATTATTTGAGGATTTTTTGGTTTTGTTCTGGGTTTTTTTAGGTTTCTTTTTAATTTTGGGATTTTGGAGGTTTTGGGGATTTTTAGGGGAATTTTTTGGGAATTTTTATAGGGTTAATTTCAATTAAAAAAAATGTTGGTGAGTTTCTTTTAATTTTGGGTGGATTTTTTTAAATTTCTGGGTGGATTTCTTGGAATTTTCGGTTGGATTTCTTTGAATTTTGGGTGGATTTTTTTAATTATTGGGGGGAATTTATTAAAATTTATGAGGGTGATTTTTTTTTTAATTTTTAGTTTGGGTGGATTTCTTTAAACTTTGTGGGAATTAAACAAATTTTGGAGGTTTTTCCTTTAATCTTGGGTGGATTTTTTGAAGATTTTGGACGTATTTTTAAAATTTTTTAAAACTTTATGGGGAATTTTTTTTTTTTTTTTAATTTTTGGGGGTGAATTTTTAATTTTTTTAACAATTTTCGTCCCCGCAGCTCCAGGATTGTCCCCAAGGTTGTCCCTCATGGTGGCGCTGGCGGCGCTGGCGCTGCTCCTGGGGCTCCTCCTCTTCACCTTCGGCCTCTGCCGCTACCTCAGGACAGGTGACAGTGGGGGGACACCGAGCTGGCACTTTAATGTCACTTTAATGTCACTTTTATGTCACTTTTATGTCACTTTTTGTCACTTTAATGTCATTTTTTGTCACTTTTATGCTGTTTTTTGTTGCTTTTTTGTCCATTTTTGTCACTTTTCTGTCCCTGGTTTTTCACTTTTTGTCACTTTTATGTCACTTTAATGTCATTTTTATCACTCTTATCCTGGTTTTGGTCATTTTTTGGTCACTTTTTGTCACTTTTAGGTCATTTTTATCACTTTCATGCTGGTTTTGGTCATTTTTTCGTTAATTTTTGTCAATTTTTGTCACTTTTATGTCACTTTTATCTCTTTTATGCTGGTTTTGGTCTTTTTTTGTCACTTTTATGTCACTTTTATGTCACTTTTTGTCATTTTTATGCTGGTTTAGGTGTTTTTTTGTCAATTTTTCTCACTTTATTTCACTTTTTGTCACTTTTATCACTTTTATGCTGGTTTTGGTCATTTTTTGGTCAATTTTTGTCACTTTTTGTCACTTTTATACTGGTTTTGGTCCTTTTTTTGTCACTTTTATGTCACTTTTATGTCATTTTATGTCATTTTTATCTCTTTGATGCTGGTTTTGGTCTTTTTTTGTCAATTTTTGTCACTTTTTGTCACTTTTATGTCACTTTTATCTCTTTTATGCTGGTTTTGGTCTTTTTTGTCACTTTTATGTCACTTTATGTCACTTTTCTCACTTTTATGCTGGTTTTGGTCATTTTCTGACATTTTTTGTCAATTTTTATCACTTTTTGTCACTTTATGTCAATTTATCTCTTTTATGCTGGTTTTGGTCTTTTTTTTGGTCACTTTTATGTCACTTTTATCTCTTTGATGCTGGTTGTGGTCTTTTTTTGTCAATTTTTGCCACTTTTTGTCACTTTTAAGCTCATTTTTCTTGCATTTTGTTGCTTTTTGTCCACTTTTCTCTCATTTTAATCTCATTTTTACCCCATTTTTTCCCTGCAGGTTACACCCCCCTCTCTGGTGGCAGCCACACAGGTGAGAGACCCAATGGCATTTTTGGTCATTTTTGGTCATTTTTGGTCACTTTTTCTCCTTTTTTTCTCCTTTTCCCCTCTTTTTCTGTCCCTTCTTCATTTTTGTCCTTTTTTGTCACTTTTCCCACCTTTTTTCTCCCTTTTTCCTCATTTTTTTGTCCTTTTTTCCCCTTTTCCCATCCATTCTTCTTCATTTTTCGTTACTTTTGTCCCTTTTTTGTCACTTTCCCCCCTTTTTTCTCCCTTTTTCCTCATTTTTTGTCCTTTTTTCCCACTTTTCTCTCCATTCTTCTTCATTTTCGTTGCTTTTTCTCCCTTTTCTATCAATTTTTGTCACTTTTCTGTCATTTCCTGTCCCTTTTTGCAATTTTTTTGTCCATTTTCCTCTCCTTTCCCCCCTTTCTGGTCCCTTTTGTTGCTTTTTGTCCTTTTTTCTCCATTTTTTTCACTGTTTGTCCCTTTTTTATCATTTTGGTCACTTTTTTATCCATTTTTGTCCCTTTTTCTCACCTTTTTTCTCATTTTTCTCCCTTTTCCCCCCTTTCTGTTGCTTTTTTGCCCCTTTTTTCTCCTTTTTTCACTTTCCCTCCCTTTCTGCCACTTTTCTCTCCCTTTTTTGTCTATTTTTACCTCATTTTTTCCCATTTTTGCCCCATTTCTTCCCTGCAGGTTACGCCCCCCTCCCCGGTGACACCTACGCAGGTGAGGGACCCCCAAAATCACCTTTGGCACCTCCTTTGTCCCTTTTTTCCTCTTTTTTTCCCCATTCTTTGTCACTTTCCCTTCCCAGGGAGCATCTGAGGAACCTCCCAGGACGGTGATGGCGACGGGGGCCTGAAAATGCAGAAAATCACCCCAAAAATCCACCCCAAAATCCCCAAATATCCCCTTAAAAATCCCCCCCAAAATCCCATTTAAAACCCTAAAAAAAATCGCCAAAATTCCCCTTAAATCCCATTAAAAAAACCCAAAAAATCCCACAAAAATCCCTCCTAAAACCCCCCAAAATCCCCCAAATCTCGCCCAAAAATCCACCCCAAAATTCCATTAAAAATTAAAAAAAAAATCCCCAAAAAAACCCCTCAAAATCCCCCCCAAAAAATTCCCCAAAATCCCCTCAAAATCCCCAAAAAATCCCAATAAAAACCCCTCAAAATCCCCCCCAAAAAATTCCCCAAAATCCCCTCGAAATCCCCAAAAAATCCCAATAAAAAACCCCAAAATTCCCCCAAAATCCATCCCAAAAAATCCCCCTTAAATCCCATTAAAAACCCCAAAAAACTCCAAAAATCCCCCTTAAAATTCCCCCAAATCCCTCCCCAAATTCCCCTAAAATTCCCATTAAAACCCAAAAAATCTCCCCAGAAAACCCCAAAATTTCCAATTTTGAAAAATAAAAGTGATGAAAATTTTGGGGGTTTTGGGGTTTTTTTTTGGAATTTCTTTGGGATTTTTGGGGGGGCATTTTTGGGAATTTTTAGAGGGATTTTTTTGGGGTTTTGAGGGGGAAATTTGGGATTTTTTGGGGATTATTTTGAGATTTTTTGGGGGGGATTTTAAAAATTGTTTGGGGGAATTTTAGGGTGGATTTTTGGGAGGATATTTTGGGGACTTTTTTGGGGATTATTTTCTTATTTTGAGGGGGAATTTTGGGAGGATTTTGGGTTGATTTTTGGGGGTCTTTTGTTGATTTTCTGGAATTTTGGTGTGGATTTTTGGGGGGGGGGGGTTTAGAAAATTTGGGGAGGAATCCTGGAATATTTTCGGGGATTTTTAGCTGATTTTAGGGCATTTTTTGCTTTTTTTTTAATTTATTTTTTTAAATTTTTGGGTGGTTTTCTGGGCAGATTTTTGGGGGATTTGGGGGGGATTTTTTTGGCATTTTTGAGAGGAATTTTGGGAGATTTTGGGTGCGGAGGGGTCTGGGGGGGTCAATTTTGGGGTCCCCCAAAGTGACTCCACAAGGGGGGTGGTCCCGCCTAAATCTTCCTAGCAACTCCTGACGTCACACACCCCGAGAGCCATGATTGGTCAGCCCCCCTTGGCCTCGCATAATGAGTGTCCTCCCATTCCACGTCCACGCGTGAGCGGCCATTTCCCCCCGCGTGTCACCCTCAGACCTCTGTGTCCTCTCTTTGTCACCTTTTTGTCACCTCTTTGTCACTTCTGCTCGTGTTTTTACCCCTCTAAAGTGCCCATTTGCCCCCCACGCGTGTTTTTACCCCCTTAAAACCAACCCCGGCGGCCTCTGAGGCGAATGCCCGTAACAAACATGGCGGCCGCGTCCGTAACATCGCTAGAGCGCATGCGCAATATAGAGAGGTGGGCGGGAAGACGGAAGTAGTTTTCCGTACAGCAAAACTGCGCATGCGTCACCGGAAGTGAACCCCTGCCCGCTATATAAGGGGCCGGGAAGCCCCGTAGCGCTCTTTTTGCCGAGTCGGAGGAGAAGGAGCCGCCATGTGAGAGGGGGAGCGCGGGGAAAAACGGGAATTTTTCTGGGAAAAATGGGATTTGTGAGGGGAAAAATGGGATTTGTGAGGGGAAAATAGGGATGGGGAAGGTGGCGGGGTGGGAATTTGGGCGGTGAGAGCCGGAAAAAGGGGAAAAATGGAGATGGGAGCGGTGGGGGAGGGCAGCGGCCATGAGGGGAAGGGGGGGAGGGAAGCGGCGGTCTCGGTTTTTTAAATTTGGTTTTAAATTAAAAGATTGGGTTGGGATTATTGGGATTGGGGGGTTTAGGGAGGGAAAAGGAGGATTGGGAAAAGGTTGAGGGGAAAAAGGGGGAATAAGAATTGGAAATGAGGGGAAATAGTGGGGAAATGGGATTTAGGGGGGAGGAGGGAATCGGAAATAAAGGATCCAGAATGGGGAAAAATTGTTCAGAGAAGGAAAAAAAGGATTTAGAGTGGGAAAAATGGAAATAATATTAGGAAAAGAGAATCTTGAGAGGAAAAAAGGGATCCAGAGTGAGAAAAATTAAGATGTGGAGCTGGAAAAGGAGGTTCCCGATGGAAAACTGGGATCCCAACATTTCCCCACTTTTTCTTTTCCTTCCTTTTCCCCACTTTCTCCTCCCATTTTTTCCCTCACTTTTTCTCACTTTTTTCCCCATTTTCTGTATTTTTCCTCACTTTTCTTTCCTATTTTCCCCCATTTTCCCCACTTTTTCGCCTCTTTTCCCCCACTTTCCCCCACATTTTTCCCACTTTTCCCACACTTTTCCCCACATTTCCCTCCCCTTTTCCCCATATTTTTCCACTTTTCCCCCACTTTTCCCACACATTTCCCCCCATTTTTCCCACTTTTCCCCCATTTTTCCCACTTTCCCCCTACATTTTTCCCCTCTTTTCCCCCATTTTTTCCCACTTTTCCCCCATTTTTGCCACTCTACCCCCACATTCCCCCCCTTTTCCCCATCATTTTTCCCACTTTTTCCCCCTTCTTTTTTCCCCATTTTTCTGCATTT
Source organism: Agelaius phoeniceus (assembly GCF_051311805.1). Taxonomy (NCBI): domain Eukaryota; kingdom Metazoa; phylum Chordata; class Aves; order Passeriformes; family Icteridae; genus Agelaius; species Agelaius phoeniceus. Next base: position 654,041 of record NC_135291.1, on the reverse strand, counting down.
TTCCCCACTTTTCTTTCTCTTTTTTTCCCCATTTTCCCCCCATTTTTTTCCACTTTTCCCCCACATTTTTCCCCTCTTTTCACCCCCTTTATCCCCACTTTTTCCCCCATTTTTTCCCACTTCCCCCCCCCCCATTTTTTCCCCTTTCCCCCCCATTTCCCCTCCCTTTTCCCCACAATTTTTCCCATTTTTCCCGTTTTTTCCCCCAGAATGACGGACTGGGAGACGGCTCCAGCGGTGACGGAGACCCCGGACATCAAATTGTTCGGGAAATGGAGCACGGACGACGTCCAGATCAACGACATCTCCCTGCAGGTGGGGGATCCCAAAATTCCCAAAAAATTCCCCAAATTTGGGATTCAGGAGCACCAAAACCAAGCCCAACATTCCCCAAAAATTTTGGAATCACAGTAAAAGAAAAATTCCCAAAGAGCTCTTTCATTCCACTTTAAATCAATAAAAATATTTGAATTTTTATGGGTTTTTGACCCAATTTGAGCAAAAATTTTGGGATTTTTCAGGTTTTGACCCCAAAATTCCAGGAAATTTGGGATTCAGGAGCACCAAAACCAAGCCCAACATTCCCCAAAAATTTGGAATCACAGTCAAGGAAAAATTCCCCAAGAACTCCTTGACTCCACTTAAAATCAATGAAAAATATTTGAATTTTTATGGGATTTGAGCTAAAATTTTGGGATTTTTCAGGTTTTGACCCAAAAGTGACCCCAAAATTCCCAAAATTTTTGGAATTTGGGATTCAGGAGCACCAAAACCTAGCCCAAAATTCCCCAAAAATTTGTAATCACAGTCAAGGAAAAATTCCCCAAGAGCTTCTTGACTCCACTTTAATGCCATAGGAAATAATCGGGATTCTCACCCCAATTTGAGCAAAAATTTTGGGATTTTTGAGGGTTTTGACCCCAAAACTGACCCCAAAATTCCCCAAATTTGGGATTCAGGAGCACCAAAACCAAGCCCAACATTCCCAAAAAATTTTGGAATCACAGTAAAAGAAAAATTTCCAAAGAGCTCTTTCATTCCACTTTAAATCAATAAAAATATTTGAATTTTTATGGGATTTTGACCCAATTTGAGCGAAAATTTTGGGATTTTTCAGGGTTTTGACCCCAAAATTCCAGGAAATTTGGGATTCAGGAGCACCAAAACCAAGCCCAACATTCCCCAAAAATTTGGAATCACAGTCAAGGAAAAATTCACCAAGAGCTCCTTAAACCCACCTTAATGCGATCATAAATAATCAGAATTTTGACCCAATTTGAGAGAAAATGTTGGGATTTTTCAGGGTTTTGACCCCAAAATTCCAGGAAATTTGGGATTCAGGAGCACCAAAACCAAGCCCAAAATTCCCCCAAAAATTTGGAATCACAGTCAAGGAAAAATTCCCCAAGAACTCCTTAACTCCACGTAAAATCAATGAAAAATATTTGAATTTTTATGGGATTTAAGCCAGAAATTTGGGTTTTTTCAGGGTTTTGATCCCAAAACTTTGGAATTTTTGGAATTTTCAGGATTCCATCACAATGAAGGAAAAATTCCCCAAGAGCTCCTTGACTCCACTTTAAATCAATGAAAAATATTTGAATTTTTATGGGATTTTTTACCCAATTTGAGCGAAAATTTTTGGGTTTTTTTAGGGTTTTGACCCCAAAATTCCCAAATTTGGGATTCAGGAGCACCAAAACCAAGCCCAACATTCCCCAAAAAATTTGGAATCACAGTAAAAGAAAAATTTCCAAAGAGCTCTTTCATTCCACTTTAAATCAATAAAAATATTTGAATTTTATGGGTTTTTGACCCAATTTGAGCAAAAATTTTGGGATTTTTGAGGGTTTTGACCCCAAAACTGACCCCAAAATTCCTCAAATTTGGGATTCAGGAGCACCAAAACCAAGCCCAACATTCCCCAAAATTTGGAATCACAGTCAAGGAAAAATTCCCCAAGAACTCCTTGACTCCACTTGAACTCAATGAAAAATATTTGAATTTTTATGGGATTTAAGCCAGAAATTTGGGTTTTTTCAGGGTTTTGATCCCAAAACTTCGGAGTTTTTGGAATTTTCAGGATTCCATCACAATGAAGGAAAAATTCCCAAGAGCTCCTTGACTCCACTTAAAATCAATAAAAATATTTGAATTTTTATGGGATTTTGACCTAATTTGAGAGAAAATTTTGCGATTTTTTTTGGGTTTTGACCCCAAAACTGACCCCAAAATTCCCCAGATTTGGGATTCAGGAGCACCAAAACCAATCCCAAAATTCCCCAAAAATTTGGAATCACAGTCAAGGAAAAATTCACCAAGAGCTCCTTGACTCCACCTTAATGCAATGGGAAATAATCGGAATTTTCACCCAATTTGAGCGAAAATTTCTGGGATTTTTCAGGGTTTTGACCCCAAAATTCCAGGAAATTTGGGATTCAGGAGCACCAAAACCAAGCCCAAAATTCCCCCAAAATTTGGAATCACAGTCAAGGAAAAATTCCCCAAGAACTCCTTGACTCCACTTTAAATCAATGAAAAATATTTGAATTTTTATGGGATTTGAGCCAGAAATTTGGGATTTTTCAGGGTTTTGACCCCAAAACTGACCCCAACATTTTTGGGATTTGGGATTCAGGAGCACCAAAACCAATCCCAAATTCCCCAAAAATTTGGAATCACAGTCAAGGAAAAATTCACCAAGAGCTCCTTGACTCCACCTTAATGCCATGGGAAATAATGGGAATTTTGACCCAATTTGAGCAAAAATTTTGCGATTTTTTTGGGTTTTGACCCCAAAACTGACCCCAAAACTCCCCAAATTTGGGATTCAGGAGCACCAAAACCAAGCCCAAAATTCCCCCAAAATTTGGAATCACAGTCAAGGAAAAATTCACCAAAAGCTCCTTGACTCCAATTAAAATCAATGACAAATATTTCAATTTTTATGGGATTTTCACCCCAATTTGAGCCAGAAATTCGCAATTTTTTAGGCTTTTAACCCCAAAAGTGACCCCAAAACTCTGGAATTTTTGGGAATTCCAGGATTACATCACTGTGAAGGAAAAATTCCCCAGCAGCTCCTTAACTCCGCTTTAACTCAATGACAAAAATTCCAATTTTCATGGGATTTTTACCCAATTTGAGCTAAAATTTTGGGATTTTTGAGGCTTTTGACCCCAAAACTGACCCCAAAATTTGGAATTTTTGGTATTTCCAGGATTACATCGCTGTGAAGGAGAAATACGCCAAGATACCTGCCTCACTCCACATTAACTCAATGGCAAATATTTCAATTTTTATGGGATTTTTACCCAATTTGAGCCAGAAATTCGCAAATTTTTCAGGCTTTTAACCCCAAAACTGACCCCTAAAATTTCCCAAATTTTTGTGAATTCCAGGATTACATCGCAGTGAAGGAGAAATACGCCAAGTACCTGCCTCACTCCGCTTTAACTCAATGACAAAAATTCCAATTTTAATGGGATTTTTACGCAATTTGACCCAGAAATCCGGGATTTTTGAGGCTTTTGACCCCAAAACTCCCCAAATTTTGGGATTTTCAGGATTCCATGGCAGTAAAGGAAAAATTCCCCAAGAACTCCTTGACTCCGCTTTAGCTCAATGACAAAAATTCGAATTTTTGTGGGATTTTCACGCGATTTGAGCCAGAAATCCGGGATTTTTTTGGGTTTTGACCCCAAAACTGACTCTAAAATTCCCAATTTTTGTGAATTCCAGGATTACATCGCAGTGAAGGAGAAATACGCCAAGTACCTGCCTCACTCCACATTAACGCCATAGGAAATAATCGGAATTTTCACCCAATTTTAACGAAAATTTCAGGATTTTTGAGGCTTTTAACCCAAACCTGACCCTAAAATTCCCAAATTTTTGTGAATTCCAGATTACATCGCTGTGAAGGAGAAATACACAAAGAACTCCTTAACTCCGCTTTAACTCAATGACGAAAATTCCAATTTTCATGGGATTTTCACCCAATTTGAGCTAAAATTTCGTGATTTTTCAGGCTTTTAACCCCAAAACTGACCCCAAAATTCCCAAATTTTTGGAATTTCCAGGATTACATCGCTGTGAAGGAGAAATACGCCAAGTACCTCCCTCACTCCGCTTTAACTCAATGACAAAAATTTCAATTTTAATGGGATTTTTATGGGATTTGAGCTAAAATTTCGGGATTTTTTTGGGTTTTGACCCCAAAACTGACCCCAAAATTCCCCAAATTTGGGATTCAGGAGCACCAAAACCAATCTCAAAATTCCCCAAATTTTGGAATTTCCAGGATTACCTCACAATGAAGGAGAAGTTCCCCAAGAACTCCTTGACTCCACCTTAGCACCATAGGAAATAATGGGAATTTTGACCCAAATTGAGCAAAAATTTGGGGATTTTTTTGGGTTTTGACCCCAAAACTGACCCCAAAACTCTGGAATTTTTGGAATTTCCAGGATTCCATCACAGTAAAGGAAAAGTTCCCCAACAGCTCCTTCACTCCGCTTTAACTCAATGACAAAAATTCCAATTTTTATGGGATCTTTATGGGATTTTTACGCGATTTGAGCCAGAATTTCAGGATTTTTTGGGTTTTGACCCCAAAACTGACCCCAAATTTTGGTATTTGCAGGATTACATCGCGGTGAAGGAGAAATTCCCCAAGGGCTCCTTAACTCTGCCTTAATGCGATCAAAATAATCGGAATTTTGACCCAAATTGAGCCAGAAATTCACGATTTTTTGGGTTTTGACCCTAAAACTGACCCCAAATTTTCTGAAATTCCAATTTTTTTAGGGTTCTGTTACAGTGAAGGAGAAATTCACAAAGCTCCTTCACTCCGCTTTAACTCAATGAAACATATTGGAATTTTAATGGGATTTTCATGGAATTTGAGCTAAAATTTCGGGATTTTTTTGGCTTTTGACCCCAAAACTGACCCCAAAATTTGGAATTTTTGGTATTTCCAGGATTACATTGCTGTGAAGGAGAAATACGCCCAAGAGCTCCTTCAATTCGCTTTAACTCAATGAAAAACATTTCGATTTTTGTGGGATTTGAGCTAAAATTTGCAGTTTTTCAGGGTTTTGACCCCAAAAGTGACCTCAAAACTCCCCAAATTTTGGGATTTTCAGGATTCCATGGCAGTAAAGGAGAAATGCCCCCAGAGCTCCTTCACTCCGCATTAACTCAATGACAAAAATTCCAATTTTAATGGGATTTTTATGGGATTTGAGCCAGAAATCCGGGATTTTTCAGGGTTTTGACCCCAAAACTGACCCCAAAACTCTGGAATTTTTGGGATTTCCAGGATTACATCGCAGTGAAGGAGAAATACACCAAGTACTCCACATTAACACCATAGGAAATAATCGGAATTTTGACCCAATTTGCGCAAAAATTTGGGGATTTTTTTGGGTTTTGACCCCAAAAGTGACCCCAAATTTTCTGAAATTCCCAGTTTTTTTAGGTTACATCACAATGAAGGAGAAATTCCGCAAGAGCTCCTTCACTCCGCTTTAGCTCAATGACAAAAATTCCAATTTTACTGGGATTTTTATGGATTTGAGCCAGAAATCCGGGATTTTTTTGGGTTTTGACCCCAAAACTGACCCCAAAATTCCCAAATTTTGGAATTTCCAGGATTACATTGCGGTGAAGGAGAAATACGCCAAGTACCTCCCTCACTCCGCATTAATGCCATAGAAAATAATGGGAATTTTCACTGAATTTGAGCAAAAATTTTGGGATTTTTCAGGCTTTTGACCCCAAAAGTGACCCCAAAATTCCCAAATTTTGGAATTTCCAGGATTACATCTCAATGAAGGAGAAATTCCCCAAGAACTCCTTCACTCCACTTTAACTCAATGACAAAAATTCCAATTTGTATGGGATTTTTATGGGATTTTCACCTGATTTGAGCCAGAATTTCAGGATTTTTTTGGGTTTTGACCCCAAAATTCCCAAATTTTTGTGAATTCCAGGATTACATCTCAATGAAGCAGAAATACGCCAAGTACCTGCCTCACTCCACATTAACTCAATGACAAATATTTGAATTTTAATGGGATTTTCATGGAATTTGAGCTAAAATTTCGGGATTTTTTTGGGTTTTAACCCCAAAACTGACCGCAAAACTCTGGAATTTTTGGTATTTCCAGGATTACATTGCTGTGAAGGAGAAATACGCCCAAGAGCTCCTTCAATTCACTTTAACTCAATGAAAAACATTTCGATTTTTGTGGGATTTGAGCTAAAATTTTGCAGTTTTTCAGGGTTTTGACCCCAAAAGTGACCTCAAAACTCCCCAAATTTTGGGATTTTCAGGATTCCATGGCAGTAAAGGAGAAATTCCCCCAGAGCTCCTTGACTCCGCTTTAACTCAATGACAAAAATTCCAATTTTAATGGGATTTTCACCCAATTTGAGCTAAAATTTCGCAATTTTTTAGGCTTTTAACCCCAAAACTGACCCTAAAATTCCAAATTTTTGGTATTTCCAGGATTACATCGCAGTGAAGGAGAAATACGCCAAGTACCTGCCTCACTCCGCCGGCCGTTACGCCGCCAAGCGTTTCCGCAAGGCGCAGTGCCCGATCGTGGAGCGCCTGACCAACTCCATGATGATGCACGGCAGGAACAACGGCAAAAAAGCTGATGACTGTGAGGATTGTCAAACATGCCTTTGAAATCATCCACCTGCTCACTGGGGAGGTGAGGAAATTCAAAAAATGGGGAAAATGGGAAAAAAAAGAAAAAAATTCGGTGAAAAACGGTGAAAAAATGGGGATTTTAGGTGAAAAAATGGGATTTTTAGAGGGAAAAATGGAAGAAAAATGGGATTTTAAGGGGGAAAAATGTGGTTTTTTTAGGTGGACAAAAAATGGGAATTTTAGGGGGAAAAATGAGGAAAAAAATGGGGATTTTAGGGGGGAAAATGACATTTTTAGGTGAAAAAATGGGGATTTTAGGGGAGAAAAATGAAGGAAAAAGTCAGATTTTCTTAGGAGGAAATAAAGGGATTTTTAGGAAAAATGGGGATTTTAGAGGGAAAAAATGGGAATTTTAGGTGAAAAAATGAGATTTTTAGGGGGAAAAATGGAGTTTTTAGGGGTAAAAATGGGGGAAAAAGTCAGGTTTTTTTGGGAGAAAAGAAAAGGATTTTTAGGGAAAAATGAGGGAAAAATACGCAATTTCTGGGGAAAACATGAGGAAAAAATGGGAATTTTAGGGGGAAAAATGAGATTTTTAGGAGGAAAAATTGGATTTTTAGGAGGAAAAATTGGAGGGAAATGGGGAAAAAATAGGGGGAAAATCCCAGGGAAAATGGAGAAAAAATGGGGATTTTAGAAGGGAAATGGGAATTTTAGGGGGAGAAATGGAAGAAGAATGGGAAATTTAGGAGCAAAAATGGGAATTTTAGGGGGTAAAATCCTGGGGAAAATGGGAATTTTAGGAGGAAAAATTGGAGGGAAATGGGGAAAAAATCCCAGGAAAAATGGAGCAAAAATGGGAATTTTAGGGGGAAAAATGGAGGAAAAAGGAGATTTTTTTTTTGGGAGAAAAGAAAAGGGAGTTTTGGGGAAAAATGAGTAAAAAATGGGAATTTTAGGAGCAAAAATGACATTTTTAGGGGAAAAATGGAGCTTTTAGGGGGAAAAATGGGATTTTTAGGAGAAAAATGGAAGAAAAAATCAGAATTTTTTTAGGAGGAAATAAAGGGGTTTTTAGGGGAAAATGAGGCAAAAAATGGGAATTTTAGGAGGAAAAATGGGAATTTTAGGAGGAAAAATGGAGTTTTTAGGGGGAAAAATGGAAGAAGAAACCAGATTTTTTAGGACGAAATAAAGGGAGTTTTAGAGGGGAAAATGAGGAAAAAAATGGGAATTTTAGGGGGAAAAATGGCAATTTGAGGGGGAATAATGGGAAGAAGCTGATGACTGTGAGGATTGTCAAACACGCCTTTGAAATCATCCACCTGCTCACTGGGGAGGTAAAAAATCCAAAAAATTTGGGGATTTGGGCAAAAAATTCCGTGAAAAACGGTGAAAAAATGATGATTTTAGGTGAAAAAATGACGATTTTAGGGGAAAAAATGGTGAAAAAATGAGATTTTTTAGAGGGGAAAATGGGGTTTTTAGGGGGGAAAATGGGGTTTTTAGGGGGGAAAATGAGATTTTTTTTAGGAGGAGAAAAAATGGGAATTTTAGGAAAAAATGAGAATTTTAGGAGCAAAAATGGGAATTTTAGGGAAAAAGGAGGAAAAAATGGGAATTTTAGGAGCAAAAATGGGAATTTGAGGGGGAATAATGGGAAGAAGCTGATGAGGGTGAGGATTGTCAAACACGCCTTTGAAATCATCCACCTGCTCACTGGGGAGGTGAGGAAATTCAAAAATGATGAAAACAGCAAAAAACCCCGTGAAAAACGGTGAAAAAATGGGTTTTTAGGGGAAAAAATGGTGAAAAAAATAACGATTTTAGGTGACAAAATGACATTTTTAGGGGAAAAAATGGGGGGGAAAATGAGATTTTTAGGGGGAAAAATGGAAGAAAAATGGGATTTTTAGGGGAAAAATGGGGGGAAAAAGGAGATTTTTTTTGGGAGAAAAGAAAGGGATTTTTGGGGAAAAATCGGGGAAATGGGATTTTTAGGGGGAAAAATGGGGGGAAAATGTGATTTTTTTTAGGTGGGCAATAAATGGGAATTTTAGGGAAAAATGAGGAAAAAAATGGGAACTTTAGGGGGAAAAATGGGGTTTTCAGGAGAAAAAATGGGGATTTTAGGGGGAAAATCAGATTTTTTTTAGGAGGAAGTAAAGGGATTTTTAGGGGGGAAAATGAGGATTTTAGGAGCAAAAATGGAATTTTAGGGGGAATAATGGGAAGAAGCTGATGACTGTGAGGATTGTCAAACACGCCTTTGAAATCATCCACCTGCTCACTGGGGAGGTAAAAAAATCCAAAAAATGGGGAAAATGGGAAAAAATCCGGTGAAAAACGGTGAAAAAATGACGATTTTAGGGCGAAAAACGGTGAAAAAATGGTGAAAAAATGAAATTTTTAGGAGGAAAAATGGTGAAAAAATGAGATTTTTAGGAGGAAAAATGGGGGGAAAATGGGATTTTTAGGGGGAAAAATGGGATTTTTTTAGGTGGACAAAAAATGGGAATTTTAGGAAAAATGAGGAAAAAATGAGAATTTTAGGAGCAAAAATGGAATTTTAGGGGCAAAAATGGGGGAAAAATGGGATTTTTAGGTGGAAAATGGAAGAAAAAATCAGAATTTTTTTAGGAGGAAATAAAGGGGTTTTTAGGGGAAAATGAGGCAAAAAATGGGAATTTTAGGAGCAAAAATGGGAATTTTTAGGGGGAAAAATGGAGTTTTTAGGGGGAAAATGGAAGAAGAAACCAGATTTTTTGGGAGAAAAGAAAAGGGAGTTTTGGGGAAAAATGAAGGAAAAAAATGGGAATTTTAGTTGGAAAAATGGGGGGGAAATGAGATTTTTAGGGGGAAAAAATGAGATTTTTTTAGGAGGACAAAAAATGGGAATTTTAGGGAAAAAATGAGGAAAAAAATGGGAATTTTAGGA
>NC_135291.1:604259-644239 GCF_051311805.1 Agelaius phoeniceus | reverse complement strand
CATTTTTCCTGATTTTTTCCCATTTTCAATGCAATTTTTTGGTATTTTCCCCCCATTTTTTCCCCCTTTTCTCCCTTTTTCTTTGCATTTTCCCTTTCATTTATTCCCAATTTTTTTTTCATTTTTTCCCTTTTTTACTCCATTTTTTCTCAAATTTTCTCCCATTTCTTCTCCATTTTTTCCCTTCTTAATTCCATTTCCTCCCATTTTTTCCTCATTTTTTTGGCATTTTCCGCCCTTTTTTACTTCATTTTTCCTCCTTTTTATTCCATTTTTCCCCCCTTTTTTACTCCATTTTTTCTCCCCATTTTTCCCCATTTTCTCTCCATTTTCCCCCATTTTTATTCCCATTTATTCCCATTTTTCAGGGATTTTCCCCCATTTTTTGAGGGATTTTTCCCCATTTTTCCCCATCCCCATCGGCCGGGCCGGCACCGTGCGCAGGCAGGCCGTGGATGTGTCCCCTCTGCGCAGGGTCAACCAGGTAAAAACCCAAAATTTTCCAAAATTCCAACATTCCCAACATTCCCAACATTTCCCCTTTTTTTCCTGATTTTTTCCCATTTTTTTCCGATTTTTTCCGATTTTTTTTCGATTTTTTTTTCGATTTTTTTCTGATTTTTCTCTGATTTTTTTCGTGATTTTTTCCCTCCATTTTCTCTCATTTTCCCCTCATTTTTGTCATATTTTTACCACATTTTTTCCACATTTTCCCCCCATTTTTATTCCCATTTTTTCCCTTTTTTTTGGGGATTTTTCCCCATTTTTCCCCATCCCCATCGGCCGGGCCGGCACCGTGCGGCAGGCAGGCCGTGGATGTGTCCCCTCTGCGCAGGGTCAACCAGGTAAAAACCCAAAATATTCCAAAAATATTCCAATATTTCAACCATTTCCAACATTTCCCCCTTTTTCCCCTTTTTTTTTTGCATTTTTTTCCGATTTTTTTCGATTTTTTTCCGATTTTTTTTTTATTTTTTTTCGAATTTTTTTCGATTTTTTTTCGATTTTTTTTCGATTTTTTTCTGATTTTTTTCCGATTTTTCTCTGATTTTTCTCTGATTTTTTTCCCTGATTTTTTTTCTGATTTTTACCACATTTTTTCCACATTTTACCCCATTTTTATTCCCATTTTTCCCCATTTTTTGGGGATTTTTTGCCCATTTTTTTTGGGGATTTTTCCCCATCCCCATCGGCCGGGCCCGGCACCATGCGCAGGCAGGCCGTGGATGTGTCCCCTCTGCGCAGGGTCAACCAGGTAAAAAATCACAAATTTACCCAAAATTCCAACATTTCAAACATTCCCATCTTTATTCCCATTTTTCCTGATTTTTTCCCATTTTTTTGGGCATTTTTTTCGATTTTTTGCCCATTTTTCGTGATTTTTTCCTGATTTTTTCCCTATTTTTAATGCAGTTTTTTTGTATTTTTCCCCATTTTTTTCTCATTTTTCTCCTCATTTCCCCCCCCCCCAAAAATTCCCAATTTCCCTTTACTTTCCCCCCAAAATTCCCATTATTTTTCCCCATTTTTCCTCCCAAAATTCCTATTTTCCCCCCCATTATTTTTCATTTTTCTCTTCATTTTCCCTTCATTTTTCCCCCAAAATTGCCCATTATTTTTCCCCATTTTCCCTCCCAAAATTCCCATTATTTCCTCCAAAAATTCCCATTTCCCCCCGATTTTTCACCATTTTTTCTCATTTTTTCTGTTTTTTTTTTTCCCCAAAAATTCCCAAATTTTTTCCCGAAAATTCCATTATTTTCCCCCATTTTTTCCTCATTTCCTCCCCATTTTTCCCCCAAAATTCCCATTATTTTCCTCTCCAGGCCATTTGGCTGCTGTGCACGGGCGCTCCTGAACCCTTCAACATTTTCCCCTCATTTTCCCCCAAAATTCCAAATTTTTCCCCCCAAACTCCCAAATTTCCCCAAAATCTTCCCTTTTCCCCCCAAAATTCCCATTATTTTCTCCATTTTTTCCTCATTTCCCCCCATTTTACCTCACAAAATTCTCAGTTTCCCTTCATTTTCCCCCCAAAATTCCCATTTTTTCCCCCTTTTTTCCCATTTTTTCCCCCAAACTTCCCCAAAATTTCCATTTCCCCCCCAAAATTCCCATTATTTTCTCCATTTTTCCTCATTTCCTCCCCATTTTACCTCACAAAATTCTCATTTTTCCCCTTCATTTTCCCCTCATTTTCCCCCAAATTCCCATTATTTTTCCCCATTATTTTTTCTCATTTCCCCCCCATTTTTCCTCCATTTTCCCCTCATTTTCCCCCCAAAATTCCCATTATTTTTCTCTCAATTTTCCCATTTTTCCCTTCATTTTTCCCTCAAAACTCCCAATTTTTCCCCAAAATTCCCATTATTTTCTCCATTTATTCCTCATTTCCTCCCCATTTTTCCCCCCAAAATTCTCATTATTTTCCTCCGTTTTTCTTTCATTTCCCTCCCATTTTTCCCTTCATTTTCTCCCTCATTTTCCCCCCCAAAATTCCATTTTTCCCCCGTTTTTTCTCATTTCTCCTGGGTTTTTTCCCCCAAAATTCCCATTTTTTTCCATTTTTTTTTTTCCCCAAACTCCCAAATTTCCCAAAATCCCCATTTTTCCCCAAAATCCCCATGATAATTTTGTTTTTTCCAGGCCATTTGGCTGCTGTGCACGGGTGCTCGTGAAGCCTTCAACATTTTCCCCCCAAAATTCCCAATTTTTCCCCTTTTTTTCCCCATTTTTCCCGTTTTTTTCCCCCAAACACCAAAATTTCCAATTTCCCGCCAAAATTCCCATGATTTTCTCCATTTTTCCTCATTTCCCCCCCATTTTACCTCACAAAATTCTCATTTTTCCCTCATTTTACCTCACAAAATTCCCATTTTTTCCCCATTTTTTCCCCATTTTTTCCCCATTTTTTCCCCGTTTTTCCCCATTTTTTCCCCATTTTTTCCCCGTTTTTTCCGTTTTTTTTTCCCCAAACCCCCCAAACTCCCAAATTTCCCCAAAATCCCCATTTTCCCCCAAATTCCCACAATAATTTTGTTTTTTCCAGGCCATTTGGCTGCTGTGCACGGGCGCTCGTGAAGCCGCCTTCAGGAACATCAAAACCATCGCTGAGTGTTTGGCTGACGAACTCATCAACGCTGCCAAGGTGGGAAAATCCCAAAAATTCCACCCCAAATCCCAAAAATTCACCCCAAAATCCCAAAATTCCCTTTCCTAAATTTCCCCCCTTTTCCCCCATTTTTTCCCTGTTTTTTTCCCATTTTTCCTCAATTTTTTCTCATTTTTTCCCAATTTTCCTCAATTTTTCCTCATTTTTTTCCCATTTTTCCTCAATTTTTTCCCATTTTTCCCATTTTTCTTCAATATTACCCTTTTTTTCATGATTTTTCCTCAATTTTCCCATTTTCCCATTTTTTCTCATTTTTTTCCATTTTTCCTTCTTTTTTTCCCTGTTTTTTTCCCATTTTTCCTCAATTTTTTCCTCATTTTTTTTCCTATTTTTTCCTCAATTTTTCCCCATTTTTTTCCCAATTTTTCCCCTGTTTTTTCCCCTATTTTTCCCCCTTTTTCCTAAATTTTCCCCCTTTTTTCCCTGTTTTTTTCCCATTTTTCCTCAAATTTTCCCCTTTTTTCCTAAATTTTTCCCCTTTTTCCCTAAATTTTCCCTTTTCCCTGTTTTTTCCCATTTTTCCTCATTTTTTCCCATTTTTCCTCAATTTTTTCCCATTTTTTCCATTTTTCCTCAATTTTTTCCCATTTTTTCTCATTTTTCCTCAATTTTTTCCCATTTTCTTCTTGATTTTTCCTCTTCTTTTCCCCAAAAAAGTCCAAATTTTCCCCCAAATTCCCAATTTCCACCATCAATCTCAAATTTTCCTTTTTCCCCAAATCTCCCAATTTTTCCCCCAAAATCCCCAATTTTCCCCAACCCTCCCCCCAAACTCCGCCAAATTCCCCTCAAAATTCCCCAAATTTCCCTCAAATTCTCAAAATTTCCCCCAAATTCCCAAAACTTTCCTCCAAATCCCCCCCAAAATTCCCCCAAACTCCCCACCAAAAACCCAATTTTCCCCTAAAATCCCCATTTTAACCCCAAATTTCCCCATTTTTTCCCCCAAATTTCACCCCAAACACCCAAATTTCCCCTCAAAATTCCCAAAATTTTCCCCCAAATTCCCCAAAAATTCCCTGCCAAAAATCCCAATTTTCCCCTAAAATCCCCATTTAACCCAATTTCCCCATTTAACCCCAATTTCCCCATTTTTCCCCTCAAACCCCAATTTCACCCCAAATTCCCCCTCATCCCAAAATTCCCCCAAATTCCCAAATTCCCCCAAATTTCCCTAAATTTCTCCCAAATTTTCCCCAAAATTCCCCAAAATTCCCCAAAATTCCCCAAAAACTCCCCTCCAAAAATCCCAATTTTTCCCCCTAAAATCCCCATTTTAACCCCAAATTCCCCATTTTTCCCCAAATTCCCATTTTTTCTCCTCAAACCCCAATTTTCACCCCAAATTCCCCTCAAAATTCCCCCCAAATTTTCCCCAAAATTCCCCAAATTCCCCCAAAATTTTCCCCCAAATTTCCCTCCAAAAATCCCAATTTTATCTCCTAAAATCCCCATTTTAACCCCAAATTTCCCCATTTTGTCCCCCCAAACCCCAAATTTCACCCCATTTTCCCCAAATTTCCTCTCAAAATTCCCAAAAATTTCCCTCAAATGCCCAAAATTTTCCTCAAAATTTCCCCCAAATTCCCCAAAATTTTCCCCTTAAAATCCCCATTTTAACCCCAAATTTCCCCATTTCTCCCCTCAAACCCCAATTTTCACCCCAAATTCCCCCTCAAAATTCCAAAAATTTCCCCCAAATTCCCCAAATTTTCCCCCAAATTCCCCAAAATTTCGCTCCAAAATTCTCAATTTTTCCCCTAAAATCCCCATTTTAACCCCAAATTTCCCCATTTTCCCCCATTATTTCCCCCTAAATTCCCGAAATTTTTTCCTCCAAATTCCCCAAAAATTCCCCCCAAATTTTCCCCAAAATTCCCAAAATTTTTCCCCCAAATCCCCCAAAATTTCCCTCCAGAAATCCCAATTTTAACCCCAAATTTCCCCATTTTTTTCCCCAAATTTCCCCATTTTCTCCCCCCAAACCCAAATTTCACCCCAAATTCCCCTCAAAATTCCCCAAAATTCCCGAAATTTTTCCTCCAAATTCTCCAAAATTTTCCCTGAAATTCCCCAAAAATTTCCCCCAAATTCCCAAATTTTCCCCCAAAATTTCCCTCCAAAAATCCCAATTTTTTCCCCTAAAATCCTCATTTTAACCCCAATTTCCCCATTTTTACCCCAAAATTTCCCCTAAAATTCCCCAAAATTTTCCCCAAAACTCCCCAAAATTTTCCCCAAATTCCCAAATTTTCCCCCAGAATTTCCCTCCAAAAATCCCAATTTTTCCCCTAAAATCCCCATTTTAACCCCAATTTTCCCCATTTTTTTTCCCAAATTTCACCCCAAACTCCCCAAATTTTCCCAAATTTTCCCAAAATTCCCGTTTTTTCTCCCATTCCAGGGCTCCTCCAACTCGTACGCCATCAAGAAGAAGGACGAGCTGGAGCGCGTGGCCAAATCCAACCGCTGAAAATCCCAGTAAAATCCCAATAAAATCCAATAAAATCCCAATAAAATCCCAATAAAATTCATGGATTTGGAACTAAAGTCACAACTTGGGGTGTGTGGTGATTTTTGGGGATTTTTTGGGTTTTCTTACGAATTTTTTTGAAAGAATTTTCCCCCAAAAAGTCCAAAAAAATGGCCCAAAATTCCACAAAAATTCCTTTAAAATCCCCCCCAAAATTCCCTAAAAGATTCCCAAAAAATCAAAAATATCCTAAAAAAATTCCTTAAAAATCCCCCCAAATTCCCTAAAAAATTCCCCAAACTCCCCCCAAAATTGCCCCAAAAATTCCTCAAAAAATTCCCCCAATTTTCCCCCAAAAATCTCCCAAAATTCCCTCCAAAATTCCCCAAAAAGGTCCCCAAAAATTTCCCAAAATTCCCCAAAAAATTCCCCCCAAAATTTCCCAGAATCTCCCAAAAATTCTAAAAAAATTGCCCCAAAATCCCCAAAAATTCCAAGTTTTCCTCCCAAAATTCCCAAAATTTCACCAAAAATTCCCCCCAAAAATTCCCCCAAAAATTCCAAAGTTTCCCCCCAAATTCTCAAAATTTCCACCAAAATTCCCCCCAAAATTCCCAAATATTTCCCAAAATTCCCAATTTTCCCCCCAAATTCCTGAATTTTCCCCAAAATTTCCAAGTCCCCCCATAACTCCCAAATTTTCCCCAAAATTTTCCCCAAAATTCCCAATTTTCCCCCAAAATTTTCCCCAAACATTCCCCAACAATCCCAAAATTCCCAAATTTCCCAGAATCTCCCAAAAATTCTAAAAAAAATTGCCCCAAAATCCCCCCAAAAATTCCAAGTTTTCCTCCAAAATTCCCAAATTTCCCCCAAAAAATCCCAAAAATTCCCCCCAAAATTCCAAAGTTTTCCCCCAAAATTCTCAAAATTTCCACCAAAAATTCCCCCAAAATTCCCAAATTTCCCCCAAATTCCCTCCCAAAATTCCCAAATTTCCCCCCAAAATTCCTGAATTTTCCCAAAAATTTCCAAGTCCCCCCAAAACTCCCAAATTTTCCCCAAAATTTTCCCCAAAATTCCCAATTTCCCCCAAAATTTTCCCAAATATTCCCCCCAACAATCCCAAAATTCCCAAAATTTCCCAGAATTTCCCAAAAATTCTAAAATAATGGCCCAAAATCCCCCCAAAAATTCCAAGTTTTCCTCCCAAAATTCCCAAATTTCCCCAAAAAAATCCCCAAAAATTCCCCCCAAAATTCCCCAAAATTCCAAAGTTTTCCCCAAAATTCTCAAAATTTCCACCAAAAATCCCCAAAAATTCCCCAAAAATTCCCAAATCCCCCCAAATTCCCTCCCAAAAAATCCCCCAAATTCCTCCCAAAACTCCCAAATTTTCCCCAAATTTCCCCTCAAAATTCCCAAAAATTGCCCCAAAATTCCCAAATTTTCCCACAAAATTCCCAAATTTTCCCAAAGTTTTAAATTCCTCTCAAACCTCCCAAATTTTCACCAAAAAATCCCCAAAATTCCCAAGTTTTCCCCCCAAAATTTTCCCCAAAAATCCCCAAAAAATTCCCCAAAAATTCCCCCAAAATTCCAAAGTTTTCCCCAAAATTCTCAAAATTTCCACCAAAAATTCCCCCAAAATTCCCAAATTTCCCCCCAAATTCCCTCCCAAAATTCCCAAATTTTCCCCCCAAAATTCCTGAATTTTCCCAAAAATTTCCAAATCCCCCCAAAATTCCCAAATTTTCCCCAAAATTCCCCAAATTTCCCCCCCAAAACTCCCAAAATTCCCAATTTTCCCCAAAATTTTCCCCAAAATTCCCAAAAATTCCCCCCAAATTCCCAAATTTCCCCCCAAATTCCTGAATTTTCCCAAAAATTTCCAAGTCCCCCCAAAACTCCCAAATTTTCCCCAAAAATTCCCAATTTTCCCCCAAATTCCCAATTTTTCCCCCTAAAATTCCCCCCAAAACTCCCAAATTTTCCCAAAATTCCCAATTTTTCCCAAATTTTCCCAAATTTCCCCAAATTCCCAATTTTTCCCCTAAAATTCCCCCCAAAACTCCCAAATTTTCCCAGATTTCCCCAAATTTTCCCCAAATTTTCCCCCAAAATTCCCAAATTTTCCCCCCAAAATTCCCAAATTTCCCCAAAATCACTCGGAGCCGTTTGAGCCTCCAGCTCCGGATTTTATTTGATTTTATTTTGATTTTATTTTGATTTTATTTTGATTTTATTTTGATTTTATTTTGATTTTATTTTGATTTTTTCCATCAAATTTGGGAATTCCTGAGCCCAAATCCCGAAATTCCCTCGGAATTCCGGGAATTTTCCTTGGCTTGGGCGGGGCTGGGGGAAAAGTGGGAAAAGTGGGAAAATTTGGGGATTTTTGGGATAAAAATTGGGAAAATTTGGGGATTTTTGGGAAAATTTGGGCATTTTGAGGGAGAAAATTGGGAAAATTTGGGGATTTTTGGGATGAAAATTTGGGATTTTTTTAGGGAAAAATTGGGAAATTTGGGGGAAAATTTAGGAAAAAAATTGGGAATTTTGGGGGATTTTTTGGGATAAAATTTGGGGATTTTGGGGGGAAAATTTGGGGCAAAAATGGGGAATTTTGGGGGATTTTTTAGGAAAAAAAATGGGAATTTTTTGGGGGGAAATTTAGGAAAAAAATTGGGAATTTTGGGGGATTTTTTGGGATAAAATTCAGGTTTTTTTTGGGATAAAATTTGGGGATTTTGGGGGGAAAATTTTGGGCAAAAATGGGGAATTTTGGGAGATTTTTGGGATGAAAATTGGGAATTTTTGGGAGAAATTCAGGAATTTGGGGGGAAAAATTTGGGGATTTTTGGGGGATTTTTAGGAAAAAATTTGGGAATTTGGGAGGAAATTGGGATTTTTTAGGGGAAAATCTGGGAATTCTGGGGGATTTTTGGGATAATTGTAAAAATTGGGAATTCTGGGGGAAAATTTAGGAAAAAATTGGGAATTTTAGGGAATTTTTGGGATAAAATTTGGGGATTTTGGGGGAAAAATTTGGGAATTTTTGGGGATAAATTTGGGGGTGGGAAATTGGGAATTTTTGGAGATTTTTGGGATGAAAATTGGGAATTTTGGGGGATAATTGTAAAAAATTGGGGATTTGAGGGGAAAATTGGGAAAAATTGGGAATTTTGGAGAATTTCAGGAATTTGAAGGGGAAAATTGGGAATTTTGGGGAATATTTGAGATAAATATTGGGAATTCTGGAGAAAAATTGGAATTTTAAGGGAAAAATTGGGAATTGTGGAGGATTTTAGGGATAAATGTGGAAAATCTGGGAATGCTGGGAGGAGGGGCCCAGGTGGGGGTGGAAATTTGGGAATTTTTGGTGGAAATTTGGGAATTTTTTGGTGGAAATTCCAGGATTTTCCCACCTAAAATCTGGGATTTTTCCGTGTGAATTTTTGGATTTTTTGAGCAGGAATTCCAGGGATTTTCACACAGAAATTCCGGAATTTTCCCACCTAAATTCAGGAATTTTCCTGCCTAAATTCCGGGATTTTTTAATGGAAATTCCGGGATTTTCCCGCCTAAATTCCAGGAATTTTCCTGCCTAAATTCCGGGATTTTTTCCTGGGAATTTGGGGATTTTTCCACCTCGGTTCTGGGATTTTTCCACCTGAATTCCAAGGATTTTGATGGGAGAATTCCAGGAAATTTTCAGCAAGAATTCCAGGATTTTCTAGCAAGAATTCCACGAATTTTCAGGCAAAAATTCCATGATTTTCACACATAAATTCCTGGATTTTCCCACAAGAATTCCAGGGTTTTTCTGACGTAAATTTCACGAATTTTCAGGCAACAATTCCACGAATTTTCAGGCAAAAATTCCATGATTTTCCCACATAAATTCCATGATTTTTCTAGCAAGAATTCCAGGAATTTTCAGGCAAAAATTCCATGATTGTCACACATAAATTCCTGGATTTTCCCCCAAAAATTCTGGGATTTTCCCACAAGAATTCTGGGATTTTCCTGCCAAAAATTTTGTGATTTTCACACAAGAATTCCAGGATTTTCCTGCCTGAATTTTGGGGATTTTCCTGCCTAAATTCTGGGATTTTCCTGCCTGAATTCTCTTAATTTTCCCCTCAAAATTCCAGGATCTTCCCCCATGAATTCCGGGATTTTCCTGCCTGAATTCTGGGATTTTACTGAGTAAATTCTCGAATTTTTCCACCTAAATTACAGGATTTCCCCCCAAAAATTCCAGGATTTCCCCCCAAAAATCAGGATTTTTCCCCTATAATCCCAAGGATTTCTGGCCTCGATTTTGGGATTTTCCAGCCTGAATTTTGGGATTTTCCAGCCTGAATGTTGGGATTTTTTGGGAATTTCCCCTCACATTGTAGAGCAGGTGCACGCGGCTCCCGTCGCAGTTGGCCCGGCCCAACTTTTCCGCCTGCTCGGACACCAGGCACCGAACCAGGCTGGGCTGGGGGAAAGCCTGGGAAATTTGGGAATGTTGGGAATGCTGGGAATGCTGGGAATGCTGGGAGGAGGGGCCCAGGTGGTTCTGGGAATTCTGGGAATTCTGGGAATCCCGGGAATGGCGGCGGCGGGGAGCGGAGCTGGAGCTGCTGGCGGGCCTGGAGCTGCTGGCGGAGCTCGGAGACGCGCTCTTCTTTCTGAGGGGAAAAAGGGGGAAAAAATTGGGGAATTTATGGGGGAAATGTGGGGAAAAAATGGGGGAAAAATTGGGAAAGTTTAGGGGAAAAAAATGGGGAAAAAATTGGGGAAGTTTAGGGGAAAAATTGGGGGAAAAATTGGGGAAGTTTGGGGGAAAAAATGGGGAAAATTAGGAGGAAAATAAGGGGAAAATGTGGGGAAAATTGAGGGAAGTTATGGGGGAAATGTAAGGGGAAATGATGGGGGAAAATGGGGGAAAAAATGGGGAAAAATTGGGGAAAAATGGGGGAAGTTTAGGGGAAAATAGGGGGAAGAAATGGGGGAAATTAGGGGAGGGAAAATGGGGGAAAATATGGGGGAAGTTTAGGGGAAAAAATGGGGAAAAAATTGGGGAAAAAATGGGGGAAGTTTAGGGGAAAAAATGGGGAGAAAAATGGGGAAAAAAATGGGGAAAAAATTTGGGGGAAAAATGAGGGGAAAATGGGGAAGTTTAGGGGAAAAACGGGGGAGAAATGGGGAAAAATATGGGGGAAAAATTGGGGAAAATTGGGGAAAAAATGGGGGAAGTTTAGGGGAAAAATGGGGGAAGTTTTGGGGAAAAAAATGGGGGAAAATTGGGAAAAAATGGGGGAAGTTTAGGGGAAATTAGGGGGGAATGATGGGGGAAAATGGGGGAAGTTTAGGGGGAAAATTGGGAAAAAATTGGGGAAGTTTTGGGAAAATAGGGGGGAAAATGTGGGGGGGAAAATGAGGGGGAAATAGGGGGGAAATATGGGAAATAGGCGGAAAAATTGGGGAAAAATGGGGGAAGTTTAGGGGAAAATAGGGGGAAGAAATGGGGGAAAATGGGGAAAAAATTGGGGAAATTTAGGGGAAAATAGAGGGGAAAATAGGGGAGGGGAATGGGGGTAATGAGGGGGGAATGATGGGGGAAGTTTAGGGGGGAAAATGGGGGAAAAATTGGGGAAGTTTGGGGGAAAATAGGGGGAAGAAATGGGGGAAATTAGGGGAGGGAAAATGGGGGAAAATATGGGGGAAGTTTAGGGGAAAAAATGGGGAAAAAATTGGGGAAAATTGGGGAAGTTTAGGGGGAATTAAGGGGAAGAATGGGGAAAATGGGGGAAGTTTGGGGAAAAATATGGGGGGAAATTGGGAAAAAATTGGGGGAAAAATTGGGGAAGTTTTGGGGAAAATAGGGGGGGAAATGTGGGGGGAAAATGTGGGGAAAATAGGGGGGGAAAAATGGGGGAAGGTTAGGGGAAAATGGGGAAATTGAGGGAAGTTATAGGGAATAAAGGGGGGAAAATTATGGGAGAAATTGGGGAAAATTAGGGGGCAAGATGGGGGAAATTAGGGGGAAATGATGGAGGAAAATGGGGAAAAATTGGGGAAATGGGGAAATTAGGGGGAAATGGGGGAAAAATTGGGGAAGTTTTGGGGGGAAAAAATGGGGAAAAATTGGGGAAGTTATAGGGAAATATGGGGGAAAATGGGGAAAAAATTGGGGTAATATGGGGGATGTTTTGGGGAAAATTGGGAAAAATTGGGGAAGTTTTGGGGGAAAATGTGGGGGAAATGTGGGGGGAAATGTGGGGGAAAATGGGGAAAATTAGGAGGAAAATAAGGGAAAATTGGGGGGAAATGGGGGAAATTATGGGGGAATTGGGGAAAAATGGGGGAAAAATTGGGGAAAATTTGGGGAAAAATGGGGAAGTTTAGGGGAAATTTGGGGATGATATGGGGGAATTGGGGTTGTTATAGGGATTAAGGGGAAATTTATGGGGGAATTAGGGGGAATGTTGGTGCAATGCAATTGGGGAATTTTGGGGAAATTGGGGGAGTTTTGGGGAAATTGGTGGGGAAAATGTGGGGGAATTTAGGGGGAAAATGGGGGAAATTGGGGAAGTTTGGGGAAAAATGGGGGAAAAATGGGGAAATTAGGGGGGAATGATGGGGAACATGGGGGAAATTTGGGGTTGGGAAAAATTGGGGAAAAATTGGGGGAAAAATGGGGAAAAAATTGGGGAAGTTTGGGAAAAATATGGGGGAAAATGGTGGGAAGTTTAGGGGAAAAACGGGGTGAGAATGGGGAAAATTGGGGGAAGTTTTGGGGAAAAAATGGGGGGAAAAATGGGGAAAAAATTGGGGAAGTTTAGGGGAAAATAGAGGGGATTGATGGGGGAAAATGGGGGAAGTTTGGGGGAAATAGGGGGGGAATTGTGGGGATGTTTGGGGGGAAATAGGGGGGAAGAAATGGGGGAAAATTGAGGGAAGTTATGGGGGAAATGTAAGGGAAATGATGGGGGAATTTGGGGCAAATTGGGGAAATGGGGTGTTTAGGGGGAAACTGGGGGGAAATGTGGGGGAATTTGGGGGAATTGGGGGAAAATTGGGGAATTTGGGGAATTGAGGGGTTGATGGGGGAAATTGGGGAAGTTTGGGGGAAAATAGGGGAAAAAATGGAAAAAAAAGGAAAAAAAATGAAAAAAAAACGGGAAAAAACGAGGAAAACGCTGGTAAAAAGGCCAAAAACCAATGGGAGGTAAAAATCCCAAAAACCACATGGAAAAAGCCAGGAAAAGGCACCAGGAAACGAGGAATTCCGGAAGGTTCCGCCCACCTCGGCGATGATTTTCTCCAGTTCCCGGTTCTCCTTCTCCAGCAGCCGGGATTTCTCCTCCTCGTTGTTGTTGGTGGAGGAGCCGGTCTTGATGGTGTCCTGCTGCTCCGACTGCCACTCGCCCCGCGTGATCAGCCGCGCATCTGGGGGAATTACAGAAAAATTCAATTTATTGGGGGAAAATTCAATTTATTGGGGGAAAATTCAATTTATTGGGGAAAAAATTCAATTTATTGGGGGAAAATTTCAATTTATTGGGGAAAAAACGGGCAGAAAAATTCAATTTATTGGGGAAAGATCGGGGATTGAGCCGCCGCATCTGGGGAAAATTACGGAAAAATTCAATTTATTGGGGAAAAAGGGGGAAAAAATCAATTTATTGGGGAAAAATTCAATTTATTGGGGAAAAAATTCAATTTATTGGGGAAAAATTCAATTTATTGGGGAAAAAAGGGGGGAAAAATTCAATTTATTGGGGGAAAATTCAATTTATTGGGGGAAAAATTCAATTTATTGGGGAAAAACGGGCAGAAAAATTCAATTATTGTGGAAAGATCAGGGGTTGAGCCGCCGCATCTGCAGGAAAAATTCCAAAAAAATTGAATTTATTGGGGAAAAAAGGGGGGAAAAAAAGGTGAAAATTGAATTTATTGTGGAAAAAAGGGCAGAAAAATTCAATTTATTGGGGAAAGATCGGGGTTGAGCCGCCGCATCTGGGAATTACGGAAAAATTCAATTTATTGGGGGAAAATCAATTTATTGGGGAAAAAATTCAATTTATTGGGGAAAAATTTCAATTTATTGGGGGAAAAATTCAATTTTATTGGGGAAAAAATTCAATTTATTGGGGGAAAAAAAAGGGTGAAAATTCAATTTATTGGGGAAAGATCGGGGGTTGAGCCTCTGCATGAGGGGAAAAAAGGCGGGAAATTGAATTTATTGGGGAAAAAAAGGGTGAAAATTGAATTTATTGTGGAGAGATCAGGGGTTGAGCAGTTGCATGAGGGGAAAAAGGGGGAAAAATTCAATTTATTGGGGAAAAAAAGGGTGGAAATTGAATTTATTGTGGAAAAAAAGGGGGGGAAATTGAATTTATTGGGGAAAAAAAGGTGGAAAATTGAATTTATTGGGGAAAAAAGGGCGGAAATTGAATTTATTGTGGAAAATATTGGGGAAAAAAAGGGCGGGAAATTGAATTTATTGGGGAAAAAAAGTGGAAAATTTAATTTATTGGGGAAAAAAAGGGGGAGAATTGAATTTATTGTGGGGAAAAAAGGGGGGGAAACTGAATTTATTGTGGAAAAAAAGGGTGGGAAATTGGATTTATTGGGAAAAAAAGGGTGAAATTTGAATTTATTGTGGGAAAAAAGGGTGGGAAATTGAATTTATTGTGGAGAGATCGGGGGTTGAGCAGTTGCATGAGGGGAAAAAGGGGGCAAATTGAATTTATTGGGGAAAGATCGGGGGTTGAGCCGCACATCTGAGGGGGAAAAAGACGGGAAATTGAATTTATTGTGGAGAGATCGGGGTTGAGCCGCCTCATGAGGGGAAAAAGGGGGAAATTGAATTTAGTGTGGAAAAAACGGGCAGAAAAAATTCAATTTATTGTGGAAAGATCGGGGGTTGAGCCGCCGCATGAGGGAAAAAAGGCGGGAAAAATTGAATTTATTGTGGAGAGATCGGGGGTTGAGCAGTTGCATGTGGGGAAAAAAGGCGGGAAATTGAATTTAGTGTGGAAAAAAAGGGTGGGAAATTGAATTTATTGGGGAAAAAAAGGTGTGAAAATTGAATTTAGTGTGAAAAAAAGGGTGAAAATTGGATTTATTGGGAAAAAAAGGCGGAAAATTGAATTTATTGGGGGAAAAAGGGGGAAGAAAATTCAATTTATTGGGGAAAAAAAGGGCGGGAAATTGAATTTAGTGTGGAAAAAAGGGGGAAAATTGGATTTATTGTGGGAAAAAGGGCGGGAAATTGAATTTATTGTGGGAAAAAAGGGTGAAAATTCAATTTATTGGGGAAAAAAGGGGATTGCCAGAAAAATTTCTCACGAAAATTTGGGAAAATTCAATAAAATTTGAAAAATTCGCTCGAAATTTCTGCCACCTGCTAAAAAAAAAAATATCGACAAAAGGTTGGTTGTGAAAAATCCACAGAAATTTCCCCCAAAAATTCCCCAAAAAGTCACAAAAAAATTCCGAAGAAATTCACAACAATTTCCCCCAAAAATGTCGAAAAAAAATTCCCCAAAAAATCCACAAAAATTCCCATAAAAATTTCCCCCAAAAATCCACAAAAATTTCCGCCAAAAATTCCAGACAAGTGTCCCAAAAATGTCCCAAAAAATCCACAAAAATTCCCCCCCAAATGTCCCAAAAATTCACAAAAAATTCACGAAAATTTCCTCCAAAAATTCCCAAAAAACCCGCAAAAATTTTCCCAAAAAAACCGCAAAAATTTTCCAAAAAAATCCACAAAAATGTCCCAAAAAATCCACACAAATTTCCCCCAAAAATTCCCAAAAAGTCACAAAAAATTCCGAAGAAATTCACAAAAATTTTCCCCAAAATGGCCCAAAATTTCCCCCAAAAATGTCGAAAAAAATTTCCAAAACAATTCACAAAAATTCCCATAAAAATTTCCCAAAAAAATCCACAAAAATTCCCATAAAAATTTCCCCCAAAAATGTCCCAAAAAATCCCCCAAAAATCCACAAAAATTTCCGCCAAAATTCCAGACAAGTGTCAAAAAATGTCCCAAAAAATCCACAAAAAAATTCGCAAAAAATGTCCCAAAAATTCACAAAAAATTCGCGAAAAAATCCACAAAAATTCCCCCCCAAATGTCCCAAAAATTCACAAAAAATTCACAAAAATTTCCTCCAAAAATTCCCAAAAATGTCACAAAAAATTTCCCAAAAAATCTACAAAAATGTCCCAAAAAATCCACAGAAATTTCCCTTAAAAATTCCCCAAAAAAGTCACAAAAATTTCCGAAGAAATTTTGGGATTTCCTCCCAAAATTCCCCAAAAATGTCCCAAAAGATGTCCCAAAATATTCTGAAAAAAATCGCAAAAATTTCCCCCCAAAAAATTCCAAAAATTTCCTCCAAAAATTCCCCAAAATTGTCCCAAAAAATTTCCCAAGAAGCCACCAAAAAATCCCAAAAAATTCTAAAAAAATCCCTAAAAATCCCCCAAACCACCAAAAAAATCCTAAAAAAAATCCCTAAAAATATCCCTAAAACATCCCTAAAAAATCCCCAAAAAACCTTTCAAAAAACCATCAAAAACCCCTAAAAAAATCCAAAAAAAAAATCCAAAAAAATTCCCTAAAAATCCGAAAAAACCATCAAAAAACTCATAAAAATCCCCCCAAAAAAATCCCAAAAAAATCCCAAAAAACCCCATCAAAAAATCCTAAAAGAATCCCAAAAAATCCCTAAAAAATAAAAAAAAAATCTGAAAAAACCCACCAAAAATCCTAAAAAAATCCCCAAAAAATCATTTAAAAATCCCCAAAAATCCCCCAAAAAATCCCCAAAAAATCCCCAAAAATTCCCTTTTTTTTAACCCTCTCCAATCTGCCTGAAATCACCCAAAATTTCGATTTTTTGGGATTTTTTGGTGTTTTTTGCTGACCTTGGGCACGAAGAGCACGACCAGGGTGATGTAGGAGGAGAAAACCACGGCCAGGGAGGCGAAGGCGAAGGCGGCGTCGTGCTGGGAGCTCAGGATCAGCGTCACCGGGGCTGTGATCAGGCACAAAACCTGGAAAATTCCAGAAAATTTAGGAATTTTAGGATATTTGGATGTTTGGGAATTTTTGGGGAAAATTTGGGAAATTTTGGGGCATTTTTTGGGGGGTTTTGGGCCTTTTTTCCTTGATTTTTAGGGTTTTTTTGGAGAATAATTTGAATTTTTTTGCGATTATTTTGATTTTTTTGAAGGTATTTTTGTGGAATTATTGGGGAATTTTTCTGGGAATTTTGGGAATTTTTTTGGGAATTTTTTGGAGAATTTTTGACAGTTTTTGGAGAATTTTTAGGGAATTTTTGGAAAATTTTTGACGGTTTTTTGGAATTTTCTGAGAATTTTTTGAGATATTTTTAAGAATTTTTTGAGATTTTTTAAAGAATTTTTTGGAAATATTTTGGGGATTTTTTGAGATTTTTTTGGGATTTTTTGAGATTTTTTTGAGAATTTTTGAGAATATTTGGGGGATTTTTGAGAATTTTTTGAGGATTTTTTGGGATTTTTTTTGAGAATTCTTGGGAATTTTTTGAGAATATTTTGGGAATTTTTTCAGAATTTTTTCAGAATTTTTGGGAATTTTTCGAGAATTTTTTAAGAATTTTTTGAGATTTTTTAAAGAATTTATTGGAAATATTTTGGGAATTTTTTGGGAATTTTTTGAGATTTTTTTGAGAATTTTTGAGAATTTTTTAAGAATTTTTGAGACTTTTTTTGAGAATTTTCTGAGAATTTTTTAAAGACTTTTTTGAGATATTTTTTGAGAATTTTTTGGGATTTTTCTGGGAATTTTTTGGGAATTTTTGGGGGATTTTTGGAGCAGAAGGCGGCGTCGTGCTGGGAGCTCAGGATCAGCGTCACCGGCGCCGTGATCAGGCACAAAACCTGGAAATTTGGGAATTTTTTAGGAATTTTGAGGATATTTGGATGTTTGGGAATTTTTTGGGAAAATTTGGGAAATTTTGGGGCATTTTTGGGGGGGGTTTGGGCCTTTTTCCCTTCAATTTTAGGCTTTTTTTTGAGAATATTTTGATTTTTTTTGCAATTATTTTGATTTTTTTGAAGGTTTTTTTGGGGATTTTTAAAGGAATTTTTGGGGAATTACTGGGGAATTTTCCTGGTATTTTTAGGAATTTTTTTTGAGAATTTTTGACAGTTTTTTGGAATTTTTGAGAACTTTTGGAATTTTTTGAGAATTTTTTGGGAATTTTTCAGGATTTTTCTGGTATTTTTTGGGGAATTTTTGGGAATTTTTTGAGAATTTTTAAGAATTTTTTGAGATTTTTTAAAGAATTTTTTGGAAATATTTTGGGGATTTTTTGAGAATTTTTGGGGATTTTTTGAGATTTTTTGAGAATTTT
Organism: Agelaius phoeniceus; assembly: GCF_051311805.1. Classification (NCBI taxonomy): domain Eukaryota; kingdom Metazoa; phylum Chordata; class Aves; order Passeriformes; family Icteridae; genus Agelaius; species Agelaius phoeniceus. Next base: position 626,181 of record NC_135291.1, on the reverse strand, counting down.
TTTAGGATTTTTGGGGGATTTTTTGAGAATTTTTTGAGATTTTTTGGGGATTTTTTTGAGAATTCTTGGGAATTTTTTGAGAATATTTTGGGAATTTTTTTCAGAATTTTTTCAGAATTTTTGAGAATTTTTAAAGAATTTTTTGGACATATTTTGGGAATTTTTTGAGAATATTTTGGGGATTTTTTGAGAATTTTTAAAGAATTTTTTGAGAATTTTTTATTAATTTTTTGAGAATTTTTTAAGAATTTTTCGGGAATTTTTTGAGAATTTTTAGGGATTTTTGGGGGATTTTTTGGGGATTTTTGGAGCAGAAGGCGGCGTCGTGCTGGGAGCTCAGGATCAGCGTCACCGGGGCTGTGATCAGGCACAAAACCTGGAAATTTGGGAATTTTTGAGGAATTTTTTAAAATTTTTAGGATATTTGGATGTTTGGGAATTTTTTCGGAATTTTTTGGGATTTTTTGGGGGGGTTTTGGGCCTTTTTCCCTTCAATTTTAGGCTTTTTTTTGAGAATATTTTGATTTTTTTTTTCAATTATTTTGATTTTTTTGAAGGTTTTTTTTTTGGGATTTTTAAAGGAATTTTGGGGAATTATTGGGGAATTTTCCTGGTATTTTTAGGAATTTTTTTGAGGATTTTTGGAGAATTTTTGGAGAATTTTTGGAGAATTTTTGACAGTTTTTTGAAACTTTTTGGGAATATTTTGAGAATTTTTTGGGATTTTTCTGGGATTTTTGGGGGATTTTTTAGGGATTTTTTGAGAATTTTTTATTAATTTTTTGAGAATTTTTTATTAATTTTTTGAGAATTTTTTAATAATTTTTCGGGAATTTTTGGAGAATTTTTAGGGATTTTTCTGGTATTTTTTGGGGATTTTTGGAGCAGAAGGCGGCGTCGTGCTGGGAGCTCAGGATCAGCGTCACCGGGGCCGTGATCAGGCACAAAACCTGGAAATTTGGGAATTTTTTAGGAATATTCTGAATATTTGAAATTTTAGGAATTTTTGGGGAAAATTTGGGAAATTTTGGGGCATTTTTGGGGGGGGTTTGGGCCTTTTTTCCTTGATTTTTAGGGTTTTTTTGGGGGAATAATTTGAATTTTTTTGCAATTATTTTGATTTTTTTGAAGGTATTTTTGGGGAATTATTGGGGAAATTTTCTGGGATTTTTGGGAATTTTTTGAGAATTTTTTGAGAATTTTTTGAGAATTTTTGGGAATTTTTTGAGAATTTTGGGGAATTTTTTTGATAATTTTTTGGAAATATTTCGAGATTTTTTTGAGGATTTTTGGGGGAGTTTTTAGGGATTTTTTTGACTTTTTTTGAAACTTTTTTGGAATTTTTTGAGATTTTTTGGAGAATTTTTGGAGAATTCTTTGAGGATTTTGTGAGATTTTTTGAGAATTTTTAAAGAATTTTTTGAGATTTTTTTGAGAATTTTTGGAGAATATTTTGAGAATTTTTTGAGGATTTTTGGGGATTTTTTGAGATTTTTTTGGGAATTTTTTGAGACTTTTTAGGGATTTTCTTGAGAATTTTTGGAAAATTTTTTGAGAATTTTTTAAGAATTTTTTGGGAATTTTTGAGGAAATTTTTGAGAATTTTTGAGATTTTTTTCTGGAATTTTGAGGGAATTTTTGAGGACTTTTTTGAGACTTTTTTTGAGAATTTTTGGGGAATTTTTTGGGATTTTTTTCTGGTATTTTGGGGAAATTTTGAGGAATTTTTTGAGAATTTTTTTGGAATTTTTGGGGGGATTTTTTTCTGGAATTTTGGGGGAATTTTTGAGGAATTTTTTGAGAATTTTTGGGATTTTTTTCTGGAATTTTGGGGGAATTTTTGAGGAATTTCTTGAGGAATTTCTTGAGAATTTTTGGGATTTTTTCTGATATTTTGAGGGAATTTTTGAGGAATTTTTTGAGGAATTTTTGAGGAATTTTTTGGGATTTTTTGGGATTTTTTTTGAATTTTTAGGGATTTTTGGGGGGGAATTTTAGGGATTTTTTTCTGCTATTTTGGGGGAATTTTTGAGGAATTTATTGAGAATTTATTGGGATTTTTTGGGGATTTTTTCCTGGTATTTTGGGGGAATTTTTGAGGAATTTTTTGAGAATTTTTGGGTGATTTTTTTTGAATTTTTGGGGATTTTGGGGGAAATATTTGGGGATTTTTTTCTTGAGAATTTTTCTGATTTTAATTTAAATTTTTGGCTAATTTTTTTTCAATTTTTAGCCATTTTTTCTGGAATTTTTTAATGATTTTTTTTTTATTTTTTCCCTGATTTTTTTAGGATTTTCCCCACCATTTTCCCCACCTTTTCCAGGCAATATTTTCTATTTTTCCCCCCGGAATGTTCTGGAATTTTACCGCCACGTTGTAGATGGCCATGCCCACGGCCCGGTGGTCGTTGATTTTCTCCGTGGAGACGCTTTTGGTCTCGTAGGCCAAAAAAATTCCCAAAAGCAGCAGCAGCCCCTTGAATCCATAGAAAATCCCTGGAAAAATAATCCAGAAAAATTTAAAAAAAATTAATTAAAACTACGTTTAATTTTTATTTTTTTAATTAAAAAAATGAATTCTTTAAATTTTGTCATTGAAAATTTAATTTTAATTTTTAATTTTCATTTTCATTTTCATTTTCATTTTCATTTTTTAATTTTAATTTTAATTTTAATTTTATTTTAATTTTAATTCTAATTTTAATTCTAATTTTAATTCTAATTTTTTAATTTTAATTTTAATTTTAATTTTAATTTTAATTTTTTAATTTTAATTATAATTTTAATTCTAATTCTAATTTTAATTTTAATTCTAATTTTAATTCTAATTTTTTAATTTTAATTCTAATTTTAATTCTAATTTTAATTTTAATTTTTTAATTTTCATTTTCATTTTAATTTTTAAATTTTAATTCTAATTTTAATTTTAATTTTAATTTTTTAATTTTAATTTTAATTCTAATTTTAATGTTAATTCTAATTTTAATTTTTAATTTTAATTCTAATTTTAATTCTAATTTTAATTTTACTTTTTAAATTTTAATTCTAGTTCTAATTTTATTTTTAATTTTAATTTTAATTTTTTAATTTTAATTTTTTAATTTTAATTTTAATTTTTTAATTTTAATTCTAATTTTTTAATTTTAATTTTAATTCTAATTCTAATTCTAATTTTAATTTTTTAATTTTCATTTTCATTGTCATTTCCACCTGAACCCTCCCAAATTTGACCTGGACACCCCAAAATTCCACCTGAAAAAAAAACCCACCAAAATTTCCATTGAAAATCTCCCAAATTTGCCCTAAAACCCCCAAAATTGCCCAAAAATCCCCCAAAATTCAACCTAAAATGCCCCAAATTTGTCCTAAAATGCCCCAAATTTCCACCTAAAATTCCCCCAAATCCTCTCAAAATTTCCCAAATTTCCCCTAAAATCCCCAAAATTCAACCTAAAATGCCCCAAATTTGCCCCAAAATCCTCCAAATTTTTGCCCTAAAATCCCCCAAAATTCCACCTAAAAACCCCCAAATTTTACTGAAAATCCCCCAAAATTCAACCTCAAATCCCACCTAAAAAACCTCAAAATTTCCCCTTAAAATGCCCCAAATTTGCCCCTAAAATCCCCAAATTTGCCCCTAAAATCCCCAAATTTTCACCTAAAATTCCCCAAATTTGCCCAAAATCCCCCGAATTTGCCCCAAATTTGGGGGTTTTCCAGTACCAAGCCAGGTGGAGCTTGGACCCCAAATTTGCCCCTAAAATCCCCAAATTTGCCCTAAAATCCCCAAATTTCCACCTAAAATCCCCAAATTTTCACCTAAAATCCCCAAATTTGCCCAAAATTGCCCAATTTTGCCCCAAATTTGGGGTTTTTCCAGTACCAAGCCAGGTGGAGCTTGGACCCCAAATTTGCCCCTAAAATCCCCAAATTTGCCCTAAAATCCCCAAATTTTCACCTAAAATCCCCAAATTTCCACCTAAAATCCCCAAATTTTCACCTAAAATCCCCAAAATTGCCCAAAATCCCCCGAATTTGCCCCAAAATTTGGGGTTTTTCCAGTACCAAGCCAGGTGGAGCTTGGACCCCAAATTTGCCCCTAAAATCCCCAAAATTTGACCTAAAATCTCCAAAATTCCACCTAAAATCCCCAAATTTCCACCTAAAATCCCCAAAATTCCACCTAAAATTCCCCAAATTTGCCCAAAATCCCCCAAATTTGCCCCAAATTTGGGGTTCCCCAGTATCAAGCCAGGTGTTCATCTTGGTGGAGCTGAGACCCCAAATTTGCCCCTAAAATCCCCAAAATTTCACCTAAAATTCCAAATTTTCACCTAAAATCCCCAAATTTTCACTTAAAATCCCCAAATTTGCCCAAAATCCCCCGAATTTGCCCCAAATTTGGGGTTCCCCAGTATCAAGCCAGGTGGAGCTTGGACCCCAAATTTGCCCCTAAAACCCCCCAAATTTGACGTAAAATCCCCAAAATTCCCCCTAAAATCCCCAAATTTTCACCTAAAAACCCCAAATTTCCACCTAAAAACCCCAAATTTTACCAAAATCCCCCGAATTTGCCCCAAATTTGGGGTTTTTCCAGTACCAAGCCAGGTGGAGTTTGGACCCCAAATTTGCCCCGAAAACCCCCAAAATTTGAGCTAAAATCCCCAAATTTTCACCTAAAATCCCCAAATTTTCACCTAAAATCCCCAAATTTGCCCAAAATCCCCCGAATTTGCCCCAAATTTGGGTTTTTTCCGGTACCAAGCCAGGTGTTCATCTTGGTGGAGCTGAGACCCCAAAATTCCACCTAAAACCCCCAAAATTTGACCTAAAAACCCCAAATTTCCACCTAAAATTCCCAAATTTGCCCAAAATCCCCCGAATTTGCCCCAAATTTGGGGTTTCCCAGTATCAAGCCAGGTGTTCATCTTGGTGGAGCTGAGACCCCAAAATTTTCCCCTAACACCCCCAAAATTTGACCCTAAAATCCCCAAATTTTCACCTAAAAACCCCAAATTTTCACCTAAATTCCCCAAATTTTCACCTAAATTCCCCAAATTTGCCCAAAATCCCCCGAATTTGCCCCAAATTTGGGTTTTTTCCAGTACCAAGCCAGGTGTTCATCTTGGTGGAGCTGAGACCCCAAATTTGCCCCTAAAACCCCCAAAATTCCACCTAAAATCCCCAAATTTTCACCTAAAATTCCCAAATTTTCACCTAAAAACCCCAAATTTTCACCTAAATTCCCCAAATTTGCCCAAAATCCCCCGAATTTGCCCCAAAATTGGGTTTTTCCAGTACCAAGCCAGGTGTTCATCTTGGTGGAGCTGCAGTGCTCGAGCTGGGGCAGGATGGACACGTCCATGTCTGACTTGGGCTCCTCCTTGGTGAATTCCTGGGGGAAAAACGCCCGGATTTGGGATTTTGGGGGGAATTTCGGGGATTTTGGGGAAATTTGGGGGAAATTTGGGGATTTTGGGGGGAAAATTTGGGGATTTTGTGGGGGAAATTTGGCGATTTTGGGGGGAAAATTTGGGGGGAAATTTGGAGGGAAAATTTGGGGATTTTGGGGGGGATTTGGGGGGAGTTTTGGGGATTTTGAGGGAAAATTTGGGGATTTCAGGGGAAGATTTGGGGGGAATTTGGGGATTTTGGGGCGAAATTTGGAGGGAAAATTTGGGGATTTGGGGGAAAATTTGGGGATTTGGGGGGAAAATTTGGGGATTTGGGGGGATTTTGGGGGAAGATTTGGGGGTAGAATTTGGGGATTTAGGGGGGAAATTTGGAGGGAAAATTTGGGAATTTTGGGGGGGATTTGGGGGGAAAATTTGGGAATTTTGGGGGGATTTGGGGGGAAAATTTGGGGATTTTGGGGGGAAAATTTGGGGAGAAAATTGGGGATTTTGGGGGGAATTTTGGGGGGAAAATTTGGGGATTTTGGGGCGGATTTGGGGGGAAATTTGGGGATAAATTTGGGGATCTTGAGGGGAAATTTGGGGATTTTGGGGGAAATCTGGGGGGAGTTCTGCAAAATTTTGGGGTTTTTTTGGGGTTGGTTTTGAGGTTTTTGGGGGGGATTTGGGGGGTGTTTGGGGGTGGTTTTTTGGGGGGAATTTGGGTTTTTTTGGGGGAGAAAATTTTGAGATTTTGGGGGAAATTTGGGGGAAAAATTTGGGGATTTTGGGGGAAATATTTGCGGACTTTGAGGAAAAATTTGGGGATTTTGGGGAAAATTTGGGAGATTTGGGGGTTCTTTGGGGGGAGTTTTGGGGTGGGTTTGGGGAATTTTGGGGGAACTTTTTTTTTTGGGGGGGGGGGTTTGGGCTGGTTTGAGGTGATTTGGGGTGCAGAGAGTCAAAAGAACCTTCCAGAACCCCCCCAAACACCTCCAGAACATCTCAAGAACTTCCCAGGAACCCTCAAAGCCCTGAAGAACCTTCCAGAAACCCCAAAAACACCTGGAGAACCTTCCAGAAACCCCAAAAACACCTGGAGAACCTTCCAGAACCGCCCTCAAACACCACCAGAACATCTCAAGAACTTCCCAGGAACCCTCAAACCCCCGGAGAACCTTCCAGAACCTCCCCAAACCCCCGGAGAACCTTCCAGAAACCCCCTCAAACATTTCAAGGAACCATCAAACATCTGGAGAACCTTCCAGAACCCCCAGAGAACCTTTCAGAACACCCCCAAATCCCCAGAGAACCTTCCAGAACCTCCCCAAACACCTCAAGGAACCCCAAAAAACACCTGGAGAACCTTCCAGAACCCCCTAAACACCTCAAGAACCTTCCAGAACCTCCCCAAAGCCCCGGAGAACCTTCCAGAACCCCTCAAACACACCTGGAGAACCTTCCAGAAGCCCCTCAAACACCTCAAGAACCTTCCAGAACCTCCCCAAACCCCCGGAGAACCTTCCAGAACCCCCTCAAATACACCTGGAGAACCTTCCAGAACCCCCAAAAACACCTCAAGAACCTTCCAGAACCCCCAAAACTGCCTCCAGAACTTCCCAGGAACCCTCAAATCCCCGGAGAACCTTCCAGAAACCCCAAAAACACCTGGAGAACCTTCCAGAACCCACCTCAAGAACCTTCCAGAACACCCCAAAAACACCTCAAGGACCCCCCAGACTCCCGGAGAAGCTTCCAGAACCCCCAAAAACACCTGGAGAACCTTCCAGAACACCCCAAAACACCTCAAGGAACCCTCAAACATCTGGAGAACCTTCCAGAACTGCCCTCAAACACCTCTGGAACATCTCAAGAACCTCCCAGGAACCCTCAAACCCCCGGAGAACCTTCCAGAAACCCCAAAAACACCTGGAGAACCTTCCAGAAACCCCCAAAAACACCTCTGGAACATCTCGAGAACCTCCCAGGACCCCCCAGACCCCCAGAGAACCTTCCAGAAACCCCAAATACACCTGGAGAACCTTCCAGAACCCCTCAAACACCTCAAGGAACCCCAAAACCCCCAGAGAACCTTCCAGAACCCCCAAAATCACCTCAAGAACCTTCCAGAACCCCCTCAAAAACACCTGGAGAACCTTCCAGAAACCCCTCAAGCATGTTGGGGAACCCTCAAAGCCCTGGAGAACCTTCCAGAATCCCCCCAAAAACACCTGGAGAACCTTCCAGAACCCCTCAAACCCCTCCAGAACATCTCAAGAACTTCCCAGGAACCCCCAAACCCCCAGAGAACCTTCCAGAACCTCCCCAAACCCCTGGAGAACCTTCCAGAACCCCCCAAAAACACCTCTGGAACATCTCGAGAACTTCCCAGGACCCCCCAGACCCCCAGAGAACCTTCCAGAAACCCCAAATACACCTGGAGAACCTTCCAGAAACTGCTCAAACACCTCAAGGAACCCTCAAACATCTGGAGAACCTTCCAGAACCCCCTCAAACACCTCCAGAACATCTCAAGAACCTCCCAGGAACCCCCAAACACCTGAAGGAACCCCAAAAACACCTGGAGAACCTTCCAGAACCCCCCTCAAACACCTCAAGGAACCCCCAAACCCCCAGAGAACCTTCCAGAAACCCCTCAAACACCTCAAGAACCTTCCAGAACCCCCAAAAACACCTCAAGGACCCCTCAAACGCCCGGAGAACCTTCCAGAAACCCCAAAAACACCTGGAGAACCTTCCAGAACCCACCTCAAGAACCTTCCAGAACCCCCTCAAAACCACCTCAAGGACCCCCCAGACCCCCAGAGAAGCTTCCAGAACCTCCCCAGACCCCCAGAGAAGCTTCCAGAAGCCCCCCGTACCTCGATGGTGCGGTGCAGGGGGTCCACGATCTGCCACACGCTCAGGGTGACGACGTCGAAGGCCACCAGGCCCCCAACGGTGGCGTAGAGCTTCCAGGGCTCCAGGCTCTGCCGGGGAATGCGGGGTCAGAAAATGGGAATGGTGGGGGAACCAAACTGGGAATTGGGGGGTCACAAACTGGGAATTCCAGGGGTCACAAACTGGGAATTTCCACCATTGGTGACCAGGAATTTTGGGGTCACCAACTGGGAATTCCAGGGGTCACAAACTGGGAATTCCAGGGGTCACAAACTGGGAATTGTGGGGGTCACCAAACTGGGAATGGGGGGGAACCAACTGGAAATGGTGGGGTTGCAAACTGGGAATGGTGGGGAAACCAAACTGGGAATGGTGGGGTCAGAAACTGGGAATTTCCACTGTTGGTGACCAGGAATTTTGGGGTCACAAACTGGGAATGGTGGGGGAACAAACTGGGAATTTCCACCGTTGGTGACTGGGAATTGTGGGGTCACAAACTGGGAATGGTGGGGTCAGAAACTGGGAAGGGTGGGGTCAGAAACTGGGAAGGGTGGGGGAACAAACTGGGAATGGGGGGGTCAGAAACTGGGAATGGGGGGGGAACCAAACTGGGAATGGTGGGGGGACCAAACTGGGAATGGCGGGGTCAGAAACTGGGAATGGTGGGGGAACCAAACTGGGAATTTCCACCGTTGGTGACCAGGAATTTTGGTGTCACCAACTGGGAATGGTGGGGGAACCAAACTGGGAATGGTGGGGTCAGAAACTGGGAATTTCCACTGTTGGTGACCGGGAATTGTGGGGTCACAAACTGGGAATGGTGGGGTCACAAACTGGGAATGGGGGGTCAGAAACTGGGAATGGTGGGGTCAGAAATTGGGAATTCCAGGGGTCACCAACTGGGAATGGTGGGGGAACCAAACTGGGAATGGTGGGGTCAGAAACTGGGAATTTCCACCATTGGTGACCAGGAATTGTGGGGTCACCAACCAGGAATTTTGGGGTCACAAACTGGGAATTGTGGGGTCGCAAACTGGGAATTTCCACCATTGGTGACCAGGAATTTTGGGGTCACAAACTGGGAATGGGGGGGGAACCAAACTGGGAATGGGGGGTCAGAAACTGGGAATTCTGGGGTCAGAAACTGGGAATTTCCACTGTTGGTGACCGGGAATTGTGGGGTCACAAACTGGGAATTGGGGGGTCAGAAACTGGGAATTCCGGGGTCACAAACTGGGAATGGTGGGGGAACAAACTGGGAATTTCCACCGTTGGTGACCGGGAATTTTGGGGTCACAAACTGGGAATGGCGGGGTCACAAACTGGGAATTGTGGGGGAACCAAACTGGGAATTGGGGGGTCAGAAACTGGGAATTCCAGGGGTCACCAAACTGGGAATGGTGGGGTCAGAAATTGGGAATTTCCACCATTGGTGACCGGGAATGGTGGGGTCACCAACTGGGAATTCCAGGGGTCACAAACTGGGAATGATGGGGGAACCAAACTGGGAATGGTGGGGGAACCAAACTGGGAATGGGGGGGGAACCAAACTGGGAATGGGGGGGGAACCAAACTGGGAATGGGGGGGGAACCAAACTGGGAATGGGGGGTCAGAAACTGGGAATGGTGGGGGAACCAAACTGGGAATTTCCACCGTTGGTGACCAGGAATTTTGGTGTCACCAACTGGGAATGGTGGGGGAACCAAACTGGAAATTCTGGGGTCACAAACTGGGAATTTCCACTGTTGGTGACCGGGAATTGTGGGGTCACAAACTGGGAATTCCAGGGGTCACCAACCAGGAATTTTGGGGTCACAAACTGGGAATGGCGGGGTCAGAAACTGGGAATTCCGGGGGTCACAAACTGGGAATGGGGGGGTCACAAACTGGGAATGGCGGGGTCAGAAACTGGGAATTCTGGGGTCAGAAACTGGGAATGGGGGGGAACCAAACTGGGAATTCTGGGGTCACAAACTGGGAATTTCCACCGTTGGTGACCAGGAATTGTGGGGTCACAAACTGGGAATTTTGGGGTCACCAAACTGGGAATGGTGGGGTCAGAAATTGGGAATTTCCACCGTTGGTGACCGGGAATTGTGGGGTCACAAACTGGGAATGGTGGGGTCAGGAACTGGGAATGGTGGGGGAACCAAACTGGGAATGGCGGGGTCAGAAATTGGGAATTCCAGGGGTCACAAACTGGGAATGGTGGGGGAACCACAACGGGAATGGGGGGGACCAACAACCTCAGCCCCAAAGGAACACCCAAAACCCAACACCCAAATCCCATAAAACCACACCCGGATCCCAAAGGAACACCCGGATCCCAACAACCTCAACCCCAAGGGAACACCCAAATTCCAACACCCAAATCCCAAACCCTCAAATCCCAACACCCAAACCCCAAATCCCAAAGCAACACCCGGATCCCAACACCCAAACCCCAAATCCCAACACCCAAACCCCAAAGCAACATCTGGATCCCAACACCCCCAAATCCCAAACCCCCAAATCCCAAAGCAACACCCGGATCTGAAATCCCAACACCCAAACCCCAAACCCCCAAATCCCAACACCCAAATCCAAACATCCCAAACCCCCAAATCCCAAACCCCCAAATCCCAACACCGAAATCCCAACACCCAAATCCCAACACCCAAATCCCAACACCCAAACCCCAAAGCAACACCCGGATCCCAAACCCCAAAGCAACACCCAGATCCCCAAACACCCAAACCCCCAAATCCCCAAATCCCCAAACACCAAACCCCCAAATCCCAAACACCCAAACCCCCAAATCCCAAAGCAACACCCGGATCTGAAATCCCAAACACCCAAACCCTAAACACCCAAACCCCAAAGCAACACCCAAAGCAACACCCAAACCCCAAACACTCAAACACCCAAATTCCAACACCCAAATCCCAAACCCCCAAACACCCAAATCCCAACACCCAAACCCCAAACACCCAAATCCCAACACCCAAACACCCAAATCCCAAATCCCAAACCCCAAATCCCAACACCCAAATCCCAAACCCCCAACACCCAAACCCCAACACCCAAATCCCAAACCCCCAAACCCCAAACCCCCAAATCCCAAAGCAACACCCGGATCCCAAACGCTCAAATCCCAACAGCCAAATCCTAAAGCAACACCTGGATCCCAACACCCCCAAATCCCAAACCCCCAATCCCAACACCCCCAAATCCCAACACCCAAACCCCCAAATCCCAACACCCAAACCCCAAAGCAACACCCGGATCCAAAATCCCAGCACCCAAATCCCAAAGCAACACCCGGATCCCAAACCCCCAACCCCCAAACCCCGCCCACCACCCCCCCCTGACCCCGCCCCGTCCGCCTGTTCCCTCCTCGCCTTGCGCTTGTCCTTCTTGTCGTCCTTCTTGGTGAACACGGTGTGCACCCACCAGATCTTGGTGAACATGCTCCCGTAGGCCAGGCTGAAGCCCAGCCCCAGCAGCCACAGCCGCGCCTGCCACAACACCCGGACAGGGAGGAACAGTCGGAAACGCGGCCGGGAATGGCGGCGGCCATTGTTGCTCCCTCCCCTTCCCTTCCCTTCCCATTCTGGTTGTTGCTGCTGTCAGTCGGCCACAGATTCTGCCTGGGTTTCTGATTGGTTCTGGTTGTTTCTGATTGGTTCTGGTTGTTTCTGATTGGTTCTGGTTGTTCCCGGTTGTTCCCGTTCTGGCTGTTCCTCCTCTGTTTGCTCCGAGCTGTTTCTTTCCCTTTTTTCCCCTTTTTTCACCCCTTGTTCTGATTGGTCCTGACTGTTCCCGACTGTTCCTCCTCCGATTGTTCCTGTTTCCGACTGTTCCTCCCCTTCCCATCCCGACTGTTCCTCCTCCGATTGTTCCCGACTGTTCCCGACTGTTCCTTCCTGTCCCTCGTGGTGTCTCTGCCTGTTCCCATCCCATTTCCCCCCCCCATTTCCGCCTGTTCCTCCGCCTGTTCCTCCCCCATTTTCCTGTTCCTCCTCCTCCTGTTCCCCTGCCTGTTCCCATTCCATTTTCAACCCCATTTCCGCCTGTTCCCACCCCATTTCCCTCCTCTCCGCCTGTTCCTGTGCCTGTTCCTCCATTTTTGTTTCTCCGCCTGTTCCTGCCCCATTTTCCTGTTCCTCCACCTGTTCCCACCCCTTTTTCCTGTTCCCATCCCATTTCCCCCCCCATTTCCGCCTGTTCCTCCGCCTGTTCCTTCCCATTTCCGCCTGTTCCCACCCCATTTCCCCCCTTTCTCCGCCTGTTCCTCCACTTGTTCCTCCGCCTGTTCCCACCCCATTTTCCTGTTCCTCCTCCACCTGTTCCCATCCCATTTTCAACCCCATTTCCGCCTGTTCCCGCCCCATTTCCCACCCCTCTCTCCGCCTGTTCCTGCACTTATTTCTCTGCCTGTTCCCACCCCATTTTCCTGTTCCTCCTCCTGTTGCTCCACCTGTTCCCATCCCATTTTCAACCCCATTTCCGCCTGTTCCTCCACCTGTTCCCGCCCCATTTCCCACCGCTCTCTCCGCCTGTTCCTCCACTTGTTTCTCCGCCTGTTCCCACCCCGGTTTTCCTCTTCTCTGCCTGTCCCTACCCCATTTCCCCCCATTTCCGCCTGTTCCTCCGCCTGTTCCCACCCCATTTCCGCCTGTTCCTCTGCCTGTTCCTACACCTATTCCCACCCTTTTTTCCTGTTCCTCCGCCTGTTCCCCCCCATTTCCCCCCCATTTCCCCCCGTTCCCACCCCATTTCCCCCCTCCCCATTTCCGCCTGTTCCTCCGCCTGTTCCCAGCCCATTTCCTGCTCTCCACCCCATTCCCCCCCATTTCCACCTGTTCCTACCCCATTTCCCACCCCATTTCCCTCCCCATTCCCACCCGTTCCCACCCCTTTTTCCTCCGCCTGTTCCCACCCCATTTCCCCCCCATTCCCGCCCGTTCCCACCCCATTTTCCCCATCTCCCTCCGCCTGTTGCTCCGCCTGTCCCCACCTGGCAGACGAGCGGGAACAGCCCTGGCCCGATGTGGTACCCGTCCAGGCCCAGCGGGAAGACGGCGGCGAGGGCCAGGGTACAACCGACGGCCGTCATGTTGTTCAGGTAGGGCTGGGAGTTCTGGATGTACCTGCAACAACCGGAACAGGAAACACCCGGACACGGAGAGGGGTTTGGGTTTTTTTCCCCGGTTTTTTTATCGTTTTTCATCATTTTTTCATTGTTTTTTCACTGGTTTTTACTGTTTTTTACAATTTTTCATCTTTTTTTTTTCCTCATTTTTCCCAATTTTTCATGATTTTCCCCTGATTTTTCCCCAGAATTTTCCTCCCATTTTCCCCCAATTTTTCCCTGAATTTTCCTCCCATTTTCCCCAGAATTTTCTCAGAATTCTTCCCCATTTTTCCCAGAATTTTCCCCCCATTTTCCCCAGAATTTTTCCCAATTTTCCCCAGAATTTTCCTCCCATTTTTCCCCAATTTCCCCCTAATTTTTCCCCCAGATTTTTCCTCTCATTTTTCCTCATTTTTTCCCAATTTTTCCCAGAATTTTCCTCCCATTTTTCTCCAATTTTCCCCCAGTTTTTTTCCCAGAATTTTTCCCATTTTTTCCCAGAATTTTCCTCCCATTTTTCCCAGAATTTCCCCCCAATTTTTCCCCAATTTTCCCCCAGAATTTTCCTCCCATTTTTCCCCAATTTTCCCAGAATTTTTCCCAGAATCTTCCTCCCATTTTCCCCAATTTTCCCCCAATTTTTTCCCCATTTTTCCCAGAATTTTCCTCCCATTTTCCCCCAATTATCCCAATTTTTTTACCGCATTTTTCCCAGAATTTTCCCAGACTTCTTCCCCCTTTTTCCCAGAATTTTCCCCCAATTTTTTCCCATTTTCCCCAGAATTTTTCCCAATTTTCCCCAGAATTTTCCTCGCATTTTCCCCCATTTTTTCCCCAGAATTTTCCTCCCATTTTTCTCCAATTTCCCCCCAATTTTTCCCAGAATTTTCCTCCCAATTTTCCCCAATTTTTCCCCAACTTTTTCCCCATTTTCCCCAGAATTTTCCTCCCATTTTCCCCAATTTTTCCCAGAATTTTTCCCAGAATTTTCCTCCCATTTCCCCCAATTTTTTCCTGAATTTTCCCTGACTTTTCCCAGAATTTTTCCCAATTTTCCCGAGAATTTTCCTCCCATTTTTCCCCAATTTCCCCCAATTTCTTCCCCATTTTTTCCCAGAATTTTTCCCAAATTTCCCCAGAATTTTCCTCTCATTTTTCCCCACTTTTCCCCCAGTTTTTTTCCCAGAATTTTCCCAGTGTTCTTCCCCTTTTTTCCCTGAATTTTCCTCCCATTTTCCCCAGAATTTTCCCCCAATTTTTCCCATTTTCCCCAGAATTTTTCCCAATTTTTTCCCCAATTTCCCCCCATTTTTCCCTCCCAACCCCCTGGAACTTTTGCGAATTTTGCAGGATTTGGGAATTCTCCCACCTCAAACCCCTTTAAATCTGGCATTTTTTTCCCCTCCCAACCCCCAAAAACTCTGAATTTTTCCACTTTAACCCCAAAACTCTCAAAATTTTTCCCCTTTAACCCCAAAACTCTCAAAATTTTTCCCCTTCAAATCTCAATTTTCCCCCCTAAAATTCCCATTTTTTATTCCCTTTAACCCCCCAAAACTCCCATTTTTCCCCCCCTCAAACCCTTTAAAAAAATCCCATTTTTTTTCCCCAAACCCCCCAGAACTTCCGGAATTTTTTTAAAATTTTGGGGATTTTTTTGGGAATTTTTTGGGAATTTTTGGGATTTTTTTTTTTTTGGGAATTTCCCCACCTGACGTGGCCGTTGTAGATGTTGAAGGCCAAGCAAACGACGGCCAGGACGATTCCGAGCGACGCCAACACCGCCATGGAAATGAACAATTTTTGGGACAGGAAGCGGAAGGTTGTGATCACCTTGGTGTAATCGGCCGGGGGGGACCCCCCTGAGGACAAAATTGGGAAAATTCCACAAAAATTCAGGGATTTGGGAACATCCAGAACAATTTTCGGCATTTTTCCCTTTTTTTTTCACTTTTTTTTGCCCATTTTTCCCGAGTTTTTCCCTTTTTTTTTCCCATTTTTTGCCAATTTTCTCCCTTTTTTCCCCATCCCATTTTCCCCTTTTTTTACCTCTCCCATTTCCCCTCATTTTCCCCCTTTTTCCCCATTTTCCCAATTTTCCCCATTTTTCCTCCCCATTTTCCCCCATTTTATCCCCCATTTTTCCCATTTCTCCTCCCATTTTCCCCCAAATTTCCCCCAATTTTTTTTCACGTTTCCCCCAATTTTTCCCATTTTTTTCCATTTTCCACATTTTTCCCAATTTTTCCCATTTTTCCTGTTTCCCCTCATTTTCCTTCCCAAATTTTCCCCAGTTTTCCCCATTTCCCCCCAAATTTTCCCCAATTTTTCCCCATTTTCTCTCCCAATTTTCCCCCAAATTTTCCCCCAATTTCCCCCCCAATTTTCCCCCATTTCCCCCCCAATTTCCCCCCATTTTCCCCCCAATTTTTCCCCAATTTCCCCCCAAATTTTCCCAGTTTTTTCCCATTTTCCCCCCAAATTGTCCCAAATTTCCCCCCAATTTTCCCCCCACTTTGTCCCCAAATTTTCCCCATTTCCCCCCCCAAATTTTCCCCATTTTCCTCCCAGATTTTCCCCCAGATTTTCCCCAATTTCCCCCCAATTTCCCCCCAAATTTTCCCCAAATTTCCCCAAATTTCCCCCATTTTCCCCATTTCCCCCCCAATTTTCCCCCCCAAATTTCCCCCCAAATTTCCCCCAATTTTCCCCCCAATTTCCCCAATTTCCCCCCAATTTCCCCCAAATTTCCCCCATTTCCCCCCAAATTTCCCCCAATTTCCCCCATTTCCCCCAAATTTCCCCCATTTTCCCCAAATTTCCCCCCAAATTTCCCCCCAAATTTCCCCAATTTCCCCCCAGATTTTCCCCAATTTCCCCCCAATTTCCCCCCAATTTTCCCCCCAAATTTCCCCATTTTCTCTCCCAATTTTCCCCAATTTTCCCCCAATTTTCCCCCCAATTTCCCCCCAAATTTCCCCCATTTCCCCCCCAAATTTCCCCCAATTTCCCCCATTTTCTCCCCCAAATTTTCCCCCAATTTTCCCCAATTCCCCCAATTTCCCCATTTTTCCCAAATTCCCGTTTTTTTTGCCCCGTTTCCGTGTCTCACCGATCCATTTGTCGTTGTTGTACCAGCTCAGGTTGTCCTTGGTGCTGTCGTAGTACCCGATCTTCTCGTACTCGCCCCCTGCACGGGGACAACGGGGACACAGGTGACACAGGGGACATTGGACAGGTGACACAGGTGACACAGGTGACACAGGTGACACAGGTGACATTGGACAGGTGACAATGGGACAGGTGACATGGACAGGTGACACAGGTGACACAGGTGACACAGGGGACATGGACAGGTGACACAGGGGACACAGGGGACAATGGCACAGGTGACACAGGTGACACAGGGGACACAGGGGACACAGGGGACACAGGTGGGACAGGTGGGACAGGTGACATTGATAGGTGGGACAGGTGACACAGGGGACATTGATAGGTGACAATGGGACAGGTGGCAATGGGACAGGTGACACAGGTGACACAGGTGGCAATGGGACAGGTGACACAGGTGACACAGGGGACACAGGTGGGACAGGTGGCACAGGTGACACAGGTGGCACATGGACAGGTGACACAGGGGACACAGGGGACATGGACAGGTGACAATGGGACAGGTGACACAGGTGGGACAGGTGACACAGGTGACACAGGGGACATGGACAGGTGGCAATGGGACAGGTGACACAGGGGACACAGGTGACAATGGACAGGTGGGACAGGTGACACAGGACAGGTGACACAGGTGACACAGGTGACAGACACAGGTGGCAATGGGACAGGTGACACAGGTGACACAGGGGACACAGGGGACAATGGACAGGTGGGACAGGTGACAATGGGACAGGGGACAAGGGACACCCGCACAGGTGACAATGGGACAGGTGGGACAGGTGACACAGGTGGCACAGGTGGGACAGGTGACACAGGGGACACAGGGGACATTGGACAGGTGACAATGGGACAGGTGACAATGGGACAGGTGACATGGACAGGTGACACAGGGGACACAGGTGGCACAGGTGGCACAGGGGACACAGGTGACACAGGGGACAGAGGTGGGACAGGTGACACAGGTGACATTGATAGGTGACAATGGGACAGGTGGCAATGGGACAGGTGACACAGGTGACACAGGTGGGACAGGTGACATTGACAATGGGACAGGTGACACAGGTGGGACAGGGGACACAGGTGACACAGGTGACATTGGACAGGTGACAATGGGACAGGTGACATGGACAGGTGGCACAGGTGGCACAGGTGGGACAGGTGACACAGGTGACATTGACAATGGGACAGGTGACACAGGTGACACAGGTGGCACAGGTGACATTGACAATGGCACAGGTGACACAGGTGGGACAGGTGGGACAGGTGACAATGGGACAGGTGACATTGGACAGGTGACACAGGTGCCAATGGGACAGGTGGGACAGGTGGGACAGGTGGGACAGGTGACATTGATAGGTGGGACAGGTGCCAATGGGACAGGTGGGACAGGTGACACCCACAGAGGTGTCACCTGAAAGTCCCTCAGTGCCACCAATGTCCCTCAATGTCCCCAGGAGGTCCCCAGAAGGTGCCCAGGAGGTCCCCAGGAGGTCCCTCAGTGTCACCTGAAGGTCCCTAAATGCCACCAATGTCCCTCAATGTCACCTGGAGGTCTCTCAGGAGGTCCCTCAGTGCCACTTGAGGTCCCTGAATGTCACCTCAATGTCCCTCAGTGCCACCAGATGTCCTTCAATGTCACCTGCAGGTCTCTCAGGACATCCCTCAATGTCACCTGGAGGTCTCTCAGGAGATCCTTCAATGTCACCTGAGGTCCCTCAATGTCACCTGCAGGTCCCTCAGTGCCACCAATGTCCCTCAGTGTCACCTGAAGGTCCCCAGGAGGTCCCCAGGAGGTCCCCGGGAGGTCCCCAGGAGGTCCCTCAGTGTCACCAATGTCACCAATGTCCCTCAGTGTCCCCAGGAGGTCCCCAGAAGGTCCCCAGGAGGTCCCCAGAAGGTCCCCAGGAGGTCCCCAGGAGGTCCCTCAGTGTCCCCAGGAGGTCCCCAGGAGGTCCCTCAGTGCCACCAATGTCCCTCAGGAGGTCACCCAATGTCCCTCAGTGTCCCCAGGAGGTGCCCAGGAGGTCCCTCAATGTCACCCGATGTCCCTCAGTGCCACCAATGTCCCTCAGTGTCACCTGGAGGTCCCTCAGGAGGTCCCTCAGTGTCACCCAATGTCCCTCAGTGTCCCCAGGAGGTGCCCAGGAGGTCCCCAGGAGGTCCCTCAGTGTCCCCAGGAGGTCCCTGGGAGGTCCCTCAATGTCACCCGATGTCCCTCAGTGTCCCCGGGAGGTCCCCGGGAGGTCCCCAGGGTGTCCCCAGGAGGTCCCCAGAAGGTCCCCAGGAGGTGCCCAGGATGTCCCCAGAAGGTCCCCAGGAGGTCCCTCAGGAGGTCCCCAGGAGGTCCCTCAGTGTCCCCATGAGGTCCCCAGGAGGTCCCTCAATGTCACCAATGTCCCTCAGTGTCCCCAGAAGGTCCCCAGGAGGTCTCTCAGTGCCACCAATGTCCCTCAGGAGGTCCCTCAGTGTCCCTCAGTGTCCCCAGGAGGTGCCCAAGAGGTCCCTCAGTGTCACCCAATGTCCCTCAGTGTCCCCAGGAGGACACCAGGAGGTCCCTCAGTGCCACCTGGAGGTGCCCAGGAGGTGCCCCAGGAGGTCCCCAGGAGGTCCCTCAGTGCCACCAATGTCACCTGAAGGTCCCCAGGAGGTGCCCAGGAGGTGCCCAGGAGGTGCCTCAGGAGGTGCCTCAGGAGGTCCCTCAATGTCACCAATGTCCCTCAGTGTCCCCAGGAGGTCCCTCAATGTCACCAATGTCCCTCAATGTCCCCATGAGGTCCCTGGGATGTCCCCATGAGGTCCCCAGGATGTCCCCTCGCGCCGCCCCGGCCGCGCCCTCACCTTGGAGCTGCTCGATCAGGGTCCAGGCCATGCGGGAGCCGCTGGCGTCGAACACCACGTGGCCCTGGAGAGGACACGGGGACGTCCCTGGGGCCACCCCAAAACCCACACGGGGCTTCTGGAACCCCCCCAGATGCCACCTCCGCCCAAACGTGGATTTTGGAACCCCCCTTTGATGCCACCACCACCCAAACGTGGATTTTGGAACCCCCCCCAGATGCCACCTCCACACAAATGTGGATTTTGGGACCCTCCTTTGATGCCACCTCCACCCAAATGTGGATTTTGGGACCCCATTTCTGAGCTTCCTCCACCCAAATCTGACTTCTGGAACCCCCCCCAGATGCCACCACCACCCAAACCTGAATTTTGGGGCCATTTTTGAGGAACCTCACCCCAAAATGAAGATTTGGTGTCACCTCCACCCAAACCTGAATTTTGGGGCCCCATTCCTGAGGTTCCTCCACCCAAATCTGACCTCTGGAACCCCCCCCAGATGCCACCTCCACTCAAACCTGAATTCTGGGACCATTTCTGAGGTTCCTCCACACAAATCCGGATTTTGGGGCCATTTTTGAGGTTCCTCCACCCAAATCTGAATTTTGGAACCCTCCTTTGATGCCACCTCCACCCAAATCTGAATTTTGGGACCCCATTTTTGAGGTTCCTCCACCCAAATCTGAATTTTGGAACCCTCCTTTGATGCCACCTCCACCCAAATCTGAATTTTGGGACCCCATTTTTGAGGTTCCTCCACCCAAATCTGAATTTTGGGACCCCATTTTTGACGTTCCTCCACCCAACCCAAATCTTTGATGCCAACACCACCCAAACCTGAATTTTGGAACCCCCCCCAGAAGCCACCTCCACCCAAATCTGAATTCTGGGACCCCATTTCTGAGTTTCCTCCACCCAAATCTGACTTTTGGAACCCTCCTTTGATGCCACCTCCACCCAAATGTGGATTTTGGAGCCCCATTCCTGAAGTTCCTCCACCCAAAATGAATCCTTGATGCCACCTCCACCCAAACCTGAATTTCGGGGCCATTTTTGAGGTTCCTCCACCCAAACCTGACTTTTGAAACCCCCCCCAGATGCCACCACCACCCAAAAATGAATTTTGGGACCCCATTCCTGAGTTTCCTCCACCCAAACCTGACTTCTGGAACCCCTCCCCAGATGCCACCACCACCCAAACGTGGATTTTGGGGCCATTTCTGAGGTTCCTCCACCCAAACCTGAATTTTGGAACCCTCCTTTGATGCCACCACCACCCAAACCTGAATTTTGGGGCCATTTTTGAGGAACCTCACCCCAAAATGAAGATTTGGTGCCACCTCCACCCAAACCTGAATTTTGGGACCCCATTCCTGAGTTTCCTCCACCCAAACCTGAATTTTGGGACCATTTTTGAGGAACCTCCACCCAAATCTGAATTTTGGGACCCTCCTTTGATGCCACCACCACCCAAACGTGAATTTTGGGACCCCATTTTTGAGAAACCTCACCCCAAAATGAAGATTTGGTGTCACCTCCACCCAAACCTGAATTTTGGGACCCCATTCCTGAGGTTCCTCCACCCAAACCTGAATTTTGGGGCCATTTCTGAGGTTCCTCCACCCAAATGTAGATTTTAGGACCCCATTTCTGAGGTTCCTCCACCCAAACCTGACTTCTGAAACCCCCCCCAGATGCCACCACCACCCAAAAATGAATTTTGGGGCCATTTTTGAGGAACCTCACCCCAAAATGAAGATTTGGTGTCACCTGCACCCAAACCTGAATTTTGGGACCCCATTCCTGAGGTTCCTCCACCCAAACCCGAATTTTGGAACCCTCCTTAGATGCCACCTCCACCCAAACCTGAATTTTGGGGCCATTTCTGAGGTTCCTCCACCCAAAATGAAGATTTGATGCCACTTCCACCCAAAAAATGAATTTTGGGACCCCATTCCTGATTTTCCTCCACCCAAATCTGACTTTTGAAACCCCCCCTAGATGCCGCCACCACCCAAACCTGAATTTCAGGGCCATTTTTGAGGTTCCTCCACCCAAATCTGGATTTTGGGGCCCCATTCCTGAGGAACCTCACCCCAAAATGAAGATTTGATGCCACCACCACCCAAACTTGAATTTTGGGACCCCATTTTTGAGGAACCTCCACCCAAATTTGACTTCTGAAACCCCCCCTAGATGCCACCTCCACCCAAATCTGAATTTTGGGGCCATTTCTGAGGTTCCTCCACCCAAATCTGACTTCTGAAACCCCCCTTTGATGCCACCACCACCCAAATCTGAATTTTGGGACCCCCCTTTGATGCCACCTCCACCCAAACGTGGATTTTGGGACCCCATTTCTGATTTTCCTCCACCCAACCCAAATCTTTGATGCCACCACCACCCAAACGTGAATTTTGGGACCCCATTCCTGAGCTTCCTCCACCCAAACCTGACTTTTGGAACCCCCCTTTGATACCCCCACCACCCAAACGTGGATTTTGG
>NC_135291.1:574259-599259 GCF_051311805.1 Agelaius phoeniceus | reverse complement strand
ACCAATCCCCACCACCCCTCTCCTCAGTCCCACCTCACAGAAGACCTTCCTGGCCACCGTCTCGTAGAAGAGCCCCACGATGATCCGGGCGTCCTGCCGCTGCGGGATTGGACCGTTCTTTACAGCCCCGCCCACCTCATTTGCATAAACCACCCACCCTCTCCCACCCCTTCCTCTTAGGACCCCCATGGATTTTTGGGGCGGTTTCTCCTCTTTTTGGAGGTCCACCATGGTGGGGAGGGTCCTGAAGGTGGGGTTGGACCTCGGGGTGGTCCCAAGGGTGGGGTTGGACCTTGAGGTGGTCCCAAGGGTGGGGTTGGACCTCGGGGTGGACCCAAGGGTGGGGTTGGACCTCAGGGAGGTCCCAAGGGTGGGGTTGGACCTTGAGGAGGTCCCAAGGGTGGGGTTGGACCTTGAGGTGGTCCCAAGGGTGGGGTTGGACCTCGGGGTGGTCCCAAGGGTGGGGTTGGACCTTGGGGTGGTCCCAAGGGTGGGGTTGGACCTCAGGGTGGTCCTGAAGGTGGGGTTGGACCTTGAGGTGGACCCAAGGGTGGGGTTGGACCTTGAGGTGGTCCTGAAGGTGGGGTTGGACCTTGAGGTGGTCCCAAGGGTGGGGTTGGACCTCCGGGAGGTCCCAAGGGTGGGGTTGGACCTCGGGGTGGTCCCCAGGTCTCACCTTGAGGTTCTTGACGGACGCGGAGGGGTCGGAGAAGAAGCTCTGGCGGAAGGTGATCTCCAGCCCCGCCTCCTTCACCCGACGGTCGAGGTCGTCCAGGGTCTGGTGGGGACGTGGGGACACCAAAAATGGGGTTGGGGACATCAGAAATGGGGGTGGGGACACCAAAAATGGGGTTGGTGGCATCTAAGAGGGGTTGGGGACATCAGAAATGGGGTTGGGGACATCAAAAATGGGGTTGGGGACATCAGAAATGGGGTTGGTGGCATCTAGGAGGGGTTGGGGACATCAGAAATGGGAGTGGTGGCATCTAAGAGGGGTTGGGGACACCAAAAATGGGGTTGGGGACATCAGAAATGGGGGTGATGACACCAAAAATGGTGGTGGTGGTATCTAGGAGGGGTTGGGGACACCAAAAATGGGGTTGGGGACACCAGAAATGGGGTTGGGGACACCAGAAATGGGGGTGGTGGCATCTAAGAGGGGTTTGGGACATCAGAAATGGGGTTGGGGACATCAAAGATTATTTTGGGGCCACCAAGGAGGAACCTGAGGAGGATTTTGGGGCCACCAAAGAGGATCTTCAAAGAGGATTTTGGGGCCATCAAAGAGGAACCCAAGGAGGATTTTGGGGCCACCAAGGAAGAACCTGAGGAGCATTTTGGGGCCACCAAGAAGAATTTTGGGGCCACCAAGGAGGATTTTGAGGCCACCAAGGAGGAAATTTTGGGGCCATCATGAAGGAACCCAAGGAGGATTTTGGGGCCACCAAAGAGGAACCCAAGGAGTATTTTGGGGCCACCAAGAAGAATTTTGGGGCCACCAAGGAAGAACCTGAGGAGGATTTTGGGGTCACCAAGGAGGAACCAAGGAGGATTTTGGGGCCACCAAGGAGGATTTTGGGGCCATCAAAGAGAAACCCAAGAAGAATCTTGGGGCTACCAAGAAGAATTTTGGGGCCACCAAGGAGGAAATTTTGGGGCCATCAAAGAGGATCTCAAAGAGGCTTTTGAGGCCACCAAAGAGAAACCTGAGGAGGATTTTGGGGCCATCATGAAGGAACCCAAGGAGGAATTTGGGGCCACCAAAGAGGAACCCAAGGAGTATTTTGGGGCTACCAAGAAGAATTTTGGGGCCACCAAGGAGGAACCCAAGAAGGATTTTGGGGCCACCAAGGAGAATTTTGGGGCCATCTTGAAGGAACCTGAGGAGGATTTTGGGGCCACCAAGGATGAACCCAACAAGAATTTTGGGGCCATCAAAGAGGAACCCAAGGAGGATTTTGGGGTCACCAAGGAGGAACCCGAGGAGCATTTTGGGGTCACCAAAGAGGATCTCAAAGAGGATTTTGAGGCCACCAAGGAGGAAATTTTGGGGTCACCAAACCCAAGTTGAAATTCCATGAAGATCTCAGACCCCGGGCCGTTTTCGGGGCGCCCGGTGCCGTTTTTGGGGTTCGTACCGAGGTGAAGACCTCCTCAGTCTGCTGGATGGTGGCGATCTTGGTCCAGCCCCACTTCTTGAAGAGCTGAACGCGCGTGGGGTTGTGCAGGGTGGCCGAGGGATGAGTCCGGAAAAACGTCGGGAAACGCCGGCGGTTGGAGAGCGCCGGGGAGCTGGAGCCGTACGACAGCTGGGGAGGCACCGAAAAGGGCAAATTCGGGGGGGTTTTGGGGAAATCGCAAAAAATTCGAAGTTTTTGGGGTTTTCTGGGGGATTTTTTGGGGTTTTTTGGGGATTTTTTGGTGATTTTTTGGAGGTTTTTTGGGGATTTTTTTGGAGGGTTTTTGGGATTTTGGGGGATTTTTTGGAGGGTTTTTGGTGATTTTTTGGAGGTTTTTTGGGAGTTTTTGGGAATTTTTCGGGGTTTTGGGGGGATTTTTGGAGGTTTTTTTGGGATTTTTTTGTGATTTTTGGAGGGTTTTTTGGTGATTTTTGGAGGGGTTTTTTTGGGATTTTGGGGGATTTTTTGGTGATTTTTTGGAGGTTTTTTGGGGATTTTTTGGAGGGTTTTTGGGGATTTTTGGGGATTTTTGGGAGGTTTTTTGGGGATTTTTTGATGATTTTTTGGGGGTTTTTTGGGGATTTTTTTGGAGGATTTTTGGGATTTTGGGGGATTTTTTGGGGGGGTTTTTTTGTGATTTTTTAAAAATTTTTTGGGGGATTTTTTTTTTGAGATTTTTGGATTTTTTTGTGATTTTTGGAGGGTTTTTTGGGGATTTTTTGTGATTTTTTGGAGAGTTTTTTTGGGAGTTTTTGGGAATTTTTCGGGGTTTTTTGGGGATTTTTTTGGGGTTTTTTGGGGTTTTTGGGGGATTTTTTGGTGATTTTTTTGGGGATTTTTTGGGGATTTTTTGGGGGTTTTTTTGGTGATTTTTTATAGTTTTCTTTGGTATTTTTTGACGATTTTTTGGAGATTTTTTGGGAGTTTTTGGGAATTTTTGGAGGATTTTTGGTGATTTTTTTGGTGTTTTTTGGGTTTTTTTTGGGATTTTTTGGAGAATTTTTTTGGGATTTTTGGTGATTTTTTTGGGGATTTTTTGGCTTTTTTGGGGGGATTTTTGGTGATTTTTTGGAGGTTTTTTTGGGATTTGTTTGTGATTTTTTTGAGCTTTTTTGGGGATTTTTGGGGATTTTTTGGAGGTTTTTTGGTGATTTTTGGGGATTTTTTGGAGGTTTTTTGGGGATTTTTTTGGAGTTTTTGGAAGTTTTTTGGGATTTTTTGGAGGGTTTTTTTGGGCATTTTTGGTGATTTTTTGGGGTTTTTTTGGTGATTTTTTGGGGTTTTTTGGGGATTTTTTGGGGGTTTTTTTGGTGATTTTTTGTAGTTTTCTTTGGTATTTTTTGACGATTTTTTGGGAGTTTTTGGGAATTTTTGGGGGTTTTTTGGGGATTTTTTTGGTGTTTTTTGGGGTTTTTTGGGGATTTTTTGGTGATTTTTTGGAGGTTTTTTGGGGATTTTTGGAGGTTTTTTGGGGATTTTTGGAGGTTTTTTGGGGGATTTTTAGTGATATTTTGGAGGGTTTTTTGGTGATTTTTTGGAGGGTTTTTTTTGGGATTTTTTTTGGATTTTTTTGGGGTTTTTGGGGGGTTTTTTGGGGTTTTTTGGGGATTTTTTTGTGATTTTTTTAAAATTTTTGGGGGATTTTTTTGAGATTTTTTGATTTTTTTGTGATTTTTGGAGGGTTTTTTGGGGATTTTTGGTGATTTTTTTGGAGGTTTTTTTGGGATTTTTGGTGATTTTTTGGAGGTTTTTTGGGGATTTTTGGGGTTTTTTTGTGGGATTTTTAGTGATTTTTTGGAGGGTTTTTTGGGATTTTTTGTGATTTTTGGCGAATTTTTGTGATTTTTTTTGAGGTTTTTTGGATTTTTTGGGGATTTTTGGAGGGTTTTTTGGGGATTTTTGGAGGTTTTTTGGAGGTTTTTTTGGGGATTTTTTTGAAGATTTTTGGGGATTTTGGGAGGTTTTTTTGGGGATTTTTGGTGATCTTTTTGAGGATTTTTGGTGATTTTTTGGAGGTTTTTTGGAGTTTTTTGGGGGGGATTTTTGGTGAATTTTTAGACTTTTTTGGGGATTTTTTGGGGGTTTTGGGGGATATTTGTTGAGGTTTCTTGGAAATTTTGGTGATTTTTTGGAGGTTTTTTGGGGATTTTTTGGTGATTTTTTGGAGGGTTTTTTGGAGGTTTTTGGGGGATTTTTGGGGTTTTGTTGGGAATTTTTGGGGATTTTTTTGGTGATTTTTTGCAGGTTTTTTGGTGGTTTTTTTTTGAATTTTTTTGGATTTTTTTGTGATTTTTGGAGGGTTTTTTTGGATTTTTTTGGTGATTTTTTGGAGGTTTTTTGGGGATTTTTGGAGGTTTTTTTGGGGATTTTTGGAGGTTTTTTTGGGAATTTTTTGTGATTTTTTGGAGGGTTTTTTGGTGATTTTTTGGAGGGGTTTTTTGGGATTTTTGGGGATTTTTTGGTGATTTTTTGGGGATTTTTGGGGATTTTTTTGGGATTTTTGGGGGATTTTTTGGGGGTTTTTTGGAGGTTTTTGGGATTTTTTTGGAGGTTTTTTGGGCATTTTTGGGGGATTTTTTTGTGATTTTTAAAAAATTTTTTGGGTATTTTTTTTGAGGTTTTTTGGATTTTTTTGTGATTTTTGGAGGATTTTTGGGGGATTTTTTGTGATTTTTGGAGCGTTTTTTTGGGATTTTTGGTGATTTTTTGGGGGGATTTTTGGAGTTTTTTTGTGGATTTTTGGGGATTTTTTGGCTTTTTTGGGGGATTTTTGGTGATTTTTCAGAGGTTTTTTTGGGATTTGTTTGTGATTTTTTGAGCTTTTTTTGGGGATTTTTGGGGAATTTTTTGGAGCTTTTTTGGGGATTTTTGGTGATTTTTTTTGAGGATTTTGGGGGATTTTTTGGTGGTTTTTGGGAGGTTTTTTTGGGGGATTTTTGGTGAATTTTTGGACTTTTTTTGGGGATTTTTTGGGGGTTTTGGGGGATTTTTGTTGAGGTTTCTTGGAAATTTTGGTGATTTTTTGGAGGTTTTTTGGGGATTTTTTGGTGATTTTTTGGAGGGTTTTTTGGAGGTTTTTGGGGGATTTTTGGGGTTTTGTTGGGAATTTTTGGGGATTTTTTTGGTGATTTTTTGCAGGTTTTTTGGTGGGTTTTTTTGAGTTTTTTTGGATTTTTTTGTGATTTTTGGAGGGTTTTTTTGGATTTTTTTGGTGATTTTTTGGGGGGTTTTTTGGGGATTTTTGGGGATTTTTTTGGGGATTTTTTTGGGGGTTTTTTGGAGGTTTTTTGGAGGTTTTTTGGGGATTTTTGGAGGTTTTTTTGGGGGATTTTTTTGTGATTTTTTAAAAATTTTTTGGGGATTTTTTTTGAGATTTTTGGATTTTTTGTGATTTTTGGAGGGTTTTTTTTTGATTTTTTTGGGGATTTTTTGGAGGTTTTTTGGAGGTTTTTTGGGGATTTTTGGAGGTTTTTTTGGGAATTTTTTGTGATTTTTTGGAGGGTTTTTTTGGGATTTTTGGGGATTTTTTTGGGGATTTTTTGGGGATTTTTTTGGGGGTTTTTTGGAGGTTTTTGGGATTTTTTTGGAGTTTTTTTGGGCTTTTTGGGGGATTTTTTTGTGATTTTTTAAAAATTTTTGGGGAATTTTTTTGAGATTTTTTGGATTTTTTTGTGATTTTTGGAGGGTTTTTTGGGGATTTTTGGTGATTTTTTGGAGGTTTTTTTGGGATTTTTGGTGATTTTTTGGAGGTTTTTTGGGGATTTTTTGGAGGTTTTTTGGGGATTTTTTGGAGGTTTTTTGGGGATTTTTTGGAGGTTTTTTGGAGGTTTTCTTTGTGATTTTTTGGAGGGTTTTTTGGGGATTTTTTCGAGGGGTTTTTTTGGGATTTTTGGGGATTTTTTTGGGATTTTTTGGGGATTTTTTGGGGGGTTTTTTGGAGGTTTTTGGGATTTTTTTGGAGTTTTTTTGGGCTTTTTGGGGGATTTTTTTGTGATTTTTAAAAAATTTTTGGGGAATTTTTGTTGAGATTTTTTGGATTTTTTTGTGATTTTTGGAGGGTTTTTTGGGGATTTTTGGTGATTTTTTGGAGGTTTTTTTGGGATTTTTGGTGACTTTTTGGAGGTTTTTTGGGGATTTTGGGGGTTTTTTTGTGGGATTTTTAGTGATTTTTTGGAGGGTTTTTTGGGGATTTTTTGGAGGGTTTTTTGGTGATTTTTGGAGGTTTTTTGGGGATTTTTTGGAGGTTTTTTGGGGATTTTTTGGAGGTTTTTTGGTGTCTTTTGGGAGTTTTTTGGGGGAATTTTTTGGGACTTTTTGGAGAGTTTTTTTGGGATTTTTGGTGAATTTTTGGGGGCATTTTTGGAGTTTTTTTGTGGATTTTTGTGGATTTTTTGGCTTTTTTGGGGGGATTTTTGGTGATTTTTGGGGATTTTTTGGTGATTTTTTTGGAGTTTTTTTGGTGATTTTTGGTGATCTTTTTGAGGATTTTTGGTGATTTTTTGGAGGTTTTTTGGAGTTTTTTGGGGGGGATTTTTGGTGATTTTTTGGGGATTTTTTGGGGTTTTTTTGGGATTTCTTTGGTGTTTTTTGTAGGGTTTTTTTGGTATTTTTTGAGGATTTTTTTGGAGGTTTTTTGGGAGTTTTTGGGAATTTTTTGTCGTTTTTGGGGGATTTTTTGGAGATTTTTTGGAGGTTTTTTTGGGGATTTTTTTGAAGATTTTTGGGGATTTTGGGAGGTTTCTTTGGGGATTTTTGGTGATCTTTTTGAGGATTTTTGGGGAATTTTTGGTGTTTTTTGGGAGGTTTTTTTGGGGGATTTTTGGTGAATTTTTGGGGTTTTTTTGGGGTTTTTTTGGTGATTTTTTGTAGTTTTCTTTGGTAATTTTTGACAATTTTTTTGGAGGTTTTTTGGGAGTTTTTGGGAATTTTTCGGGGTTTTTTGGGGATTTTTTTGGTGTTTTTGGGGATTTTTTGTGATTTTTTGGAGGGTTTTTTGGTGATTTTTTGGAGGGGTTTTTTTGGGATTTTTGGGGATTTTTTTGGTGATTTTTGGGGATTTTTGGGGATTTTTTGGGGGTTTGGGGGATTTTTTGGGGTTTTTTTGGGGGATTTTTTGGGGGATTTTTTGGGGATTTTGGGGGATTTTTTGGGGGGGATTTTTTTGTGATTTTTAAAAAATTTTTGGGGGATTTTTTTTGAGATTTTTGGATTTTTTTGTGATTTTTGGAGGGTTTTTTTGGGGATTTTTGGGGATTTTTTGGAGAGTTTTTTTGGGATTTTTGGTGATTTTTTGGGGATTTTTTGGCTTTTTTGAGGGGATTTTTGGTGATTTTTTGGAGGTTTTTTTGGGATTTGTTTGTGATTTTTTTGAGCTTTTTTTGTGGATTTTTGGGGATTTTTTGGAGGTTTTTTGGTGATTTTTGGGGATGTTTTGGGATTTTTTGGAGAGTTTTTTTGGGCTTTTTGGTGATTTTTTTGGGGGATTTTTGGAGTTTTTGTCTGGATTTTTGGGGATTTTTTGGCTTTTTTTGGGGGATTTTTGGGGATTTTTTGGAGGTTTTTTGGTGATTTTTTGGGGATTTTTTTTGGAATTTTTTTGTAATTTTTTGGAGGTTTTTTGGTGATTTTTTTGAGGATTTTTGGGGATTTTGTGAGGTTTTTTTCGGGATTTTTGGTGATTTTTTTGGGGATTTTTGGTGATTTTTTTGGGGATTTTTTGTAGTTTTCTTTGGTATTTTTTGACGATTTTTTGGAGGTATTTTGGGAGTTTTTGGGAATTTTTCGGGGTTTTTTGGGGATTTTTTGGAGAGTTTTTTGGGATTTTTGGTGATCTTTTTGAGGATTTTTGGTGATTTTTTGGAGGTTTTTTGGGGATTTTTTGGAGGTTTTTTGGTGTCTTTTGGAGTTTTTTGGGGGGATTTTTTGGGATTTTTTGGAGAGTTTTTTTGGGATTTTTGGTGATTTTTTGGGGGAATTTTTGGAGTTTTTGTCTGGATTTTTGGGGATTTTTGGTGATTTTTTGGGGGGATTTTTGGGGATTTTGTGAGGTTTTTTTGGGGATTTTTGGTGATTTTTTGGAGGTTTTTTTGGGGATTTTTTTGGAGGGTTTTTGTGATTTTTTGGGGGATTTTTGGAGGGTTTTTTCTGGATTTTTGGGAGGTTTTTTGGGGATTTTTGGTGGTTCCTGGGAGGTTTTTTTTGGGATTTTTGGTGAGTTTTTGGATTTTTTGGGGGGATTTTGGGGGATTTTTTGGAGGTTTTTTAGGGATTTTTTGGTGTTTTTGGGAGTTTTTTTTTGGGATTTTGGGGATTTTTTGGAGGGTTTTTTCTGGATTTTTGGGGATTTTTTGGCTTTTTTGGGGGGATTTTTTGTGATTTTTGGGAATTTTTGTGATTTTTTTTGAGTTTTTTTGGATTTTTTTGGGATTTTTGGAGGGTTTTTTTGGGACTTTGGGGATTTTTTTTTGAGATTTTTGAATTTTTTTGTGATTTTTGGAGGGTTTTTGGGGGATTTTTTGTGATTTTTTAGAGAGTTTTTTTGGGATTTTTGGTGATTTTTTGGGGGATTTTTGGAGGTTTTGTCTGGATTTTTGGGGATTTTTTGGCTTTTTTGGGGGGATTTTTGGTGATTTTTTTTTAGTTTTTTTGGGATTTTCATGTGATTTTTTTGAGCTTTTTTTTGGGGATTTTTTGGAGGTTTTTTGGTGATTTTTTTGAGGATTTTTGGGGATTTTGTGAGGTTTTTTTGGGGATTTTTGGTGATTTTTTGGAGGTTTTTGGGGGATTTTTTTGTGATTTTTTGGAGGTTTGTTGGGGATTTTTGGTGATTTTTTTGTGATTTATTTTGGAGGTTTTTTTGGGATTATTGGTGATCTTTTTGGGGATTTTTGGAGGTTTTTCTGGGGATTTGTTGTGATTTTTTGGAGAGTTTTTTTGGGATTTTTGGTGATTTTTGGGGGGATTTTTGGAGTTTTTTTCTGGATTTTTGGGGATTTTTTGGTGATTTTTTGGGGATTTTTTTGGAGGGTTTTTGGGATTTGGGGGGAATTTTTTTGGCATTATTTGGGATTTTTGGGGATTTGGATGGGAATTTTGGAGATTTTTTTTGAGATTTTTTTGGAATTTTTTGGGGATTTTTGTGGATTTTTTTTTTCTGGGATTTTTTTTACTTTTTTTGTTTTTTGGTTTTTTTTTTTTTTTAATTTTTATGGGATTTATTTGGGATTTTTTTTGAATTTTCCAGGAATTTTGCGGATTTGTTTTGAGAATTGGAATTTGGGAATTTTGGCAGATGGGAATTGTTGGAATTTTGGGAATTTTGGGGTTATGGTGGGTCCGGAAAAACGTCGGGAAACGCCGGGGGTTGGGAGAGCTGGGAATGCCCAAAAATTCCAAATTTTGGGGGGAATTTTTGGGGATTTTTGGGGATTTTTAATTTTTTTTTTTAATTATTATTTTTGGGGGGATTTTGGGGGATTTGGGAATTGGAATTTTGGGAATTTGGGACGTTGGGAATGGAGATGGGAACAGGAATTTGGGGATGGGAATTGTGGGGATTTTGGGGATTTTTTGGGATTTTGGAATTTTTGGGATTTGGGGATTGTGGGAATTTGGGGAATTTGGGGATGGGAATTTGGGAATTGTTGGAATGGGAATTTTGGGAATTGTGGCACTTGTGAGAATTTGGGAATTTTGGGGATTTGGGATTTTGGGGAATTTTTGGTATTTTGGGGATGGGAATTTAGGGATGGGAATTTTGGGAAATGTGGGAATTTGGGAATTATGGGAATTTTTGGGAATGAGAATTTCGGGATTTTGGGGATTTTGGGGTTGTGAGAATTTTAGGAATTTGGGGATTTGGGAATAATGGGAATTATGGGAATTTTGAGGATTTAAAGATTTGGGAATTATGGGAAATATGGGAATGGTGAGGATTTGGGGATTTTGGGAATTGTGGAATTTTGGGAATTTGGGATGGAAATTGTGGGAATTTTGGGAATTTGGGAATGGGAATTGTGGGAATTGTGGGAATGGGAATTGTGGGAATTTGAGAATTCGGGAATTTTGGGGCTTTTGGGGATGGGAATGGTGGGAATTTGGGAAATTTGGGAAATTTGGGAAATTTTGGGAATGGGAACTTGAGAATTTTGGGGATTTGGGAATTGTGGGAATTTTTGGAGTTTGGGAATTGTGGGAAATTGGGAATTTTGGGGATTTTGGGAGTTGTGGGAGTGGGAATTGGGTTTTGGGAATTTTGGGAATTTGGGAATTTTGGGGAATTTGGGAATTGTGGGATTTTGGGAATGGGGAAAGGAATTTTGGGAATTGGGGATTGGAATTGTGGGAATTTTTGGGATTTTGGGGATTTTGGGATTCAGGAAGGGGAATTGTGGGAATTGAAATTTTGGGAATTTTTGGGAATGGGAATTGGGGAAATTGTGAGGATTTGGGAATTATGGGAAATACGGGAATGGTGGGAAAGGGAAGGGGAATTTTGGGAATTTTGGGAATTTTGGGAATGGGAGTGACAGGAAAAACCTGGGAAGAACAAGGTGGGAATTTTGGGAATGGGAGTGACGGGAAGGACGCCCCCAAAATCCCCAAAATTCCCCCCAAAAAATTCCCCAAAGATCCATAAATGGTGCAAAAGTTTTTATTTTATTGAACAAAAAGAAAAATTCAAGGAAATGTTATTTAAATTTTGGAAAAATCAGTAAAAAA
This sequence comes from Agelaius phoeniceus, assembly GCF_051311805.1. Classification (NCBI taxonomy): domain Eukaryota; kingdom Metazoa; phylum Chordata; class Aves; order Passeriformes; family Icteridae; genus Agelaius; species Agelaius phoeniceus. The sequence continues at coordinate 588,358 of NC_135291.1, read as the reverse complement.
TCATTTTCACAATTTTCCCCTAAATTCTCAAAATATTACAAAAAAAATTTAAAAATTAAAAAAGGTTTTAAGAATCCCCAAAAATTTCGCCCCCCCCCAAAAAAATTCTTTTAAAAATCCAAAATAAAAGCCCCAAAATCCCCCAAAAATTGGAAAAAAATGGCCCCAAAAATCTTTAAAAAAGCCCCAAAATTGTGAAAAAAAATTCGAAGAACAACCCAAAAAAATCCCCCAAAAAGTCCTGAAAAATCCCCAAAATTCAGAATATTCACAAAGAAATTTAAAATTAAAAGAAATCCAGAAAATGCCAAAAAAATCCCAAAGTAAATCTCTAAAAATCCAAATAAATATCCCCAAAAATTCTTTTTAAAATCCCCCAAAAATCCTGAAAATTCCCCAAAAAATCCTGAAAAATTAAAGACAAAATTCCAGAATATTCACCAAAAAAAATCTTCCCAAAATCCAGAAAATTCCCAAAAAAATTCCCGCACTAAAAAAATCCCAAAATATTTTTAAAAATTGGAAAAATTAAAAAAAAAAATCCCAAAACTTCCCCAAAAAATCCCCCAAAAATTAAAAGAAAAAATCCCAAAATATTTTTTTAAAATTGAAAAAAAAAAAATATCCCCAATATTCCCCCAAAAAAGTTGAAAAAAATCCCAAAAGATTTTTAAAAATTGGAAAAAACTTTTTAAAAAATTTAAAAACCCAAAAAAATCCCAAAACTTCAGAAAAAAATTCCCAACAAATTTCAAATATTACCCAAAAGTTCCCCAAAAATATTTCCCCAAAAATTTTACACAAATCCCAACATATTTTAAAAAAATGAAAAAAAAAGAAAAAATTTTGAAAAACAATTTTTAAAATAAAATAAAAACAAAAAAAATCCCCAAAAATTTTCTCAAAAAAATTTAACACAAATCTCAAAATATTTTAAAAAAATTGAAAAAAAAAGAAAAAAATTTTGAAAAAAAAATTTAAAAATGAAATAAAACCCAAAAAATCACCAAAAATATTCTCAAAAAAATTTTAACACAAATCTCAAAATATTTTAAAAAATTTGAAAAAAAAATGAAAAAAATTTTGATAAAAAATTTTTAAAATAAAATAAAAACCAAAAATTCACCAAAAATATTCCCCCCAAAAAATTTAACACAAATCCCAAAATATATTTTAAAAACTAGGAAATAAAAAGGAAAAAATTTTGAAAAAAAATTAAAAATAAAAACCTAAAAAAATCACCAAAAATATTCTCAAAAAAGTTTTAACACAAATCTCAAAATATTTTTAAAAAATTGAAAAAAAAAGAAAAAATTTTGAAAAAAAATTTAAAATAAAATAAAAACCAAAAATTCCCCAAAAATATTCCCCCAAAAAATTTTAAACAAAAATTAAAAAAAAATCCCAATATTTTAAAAAAATTGAAAAAAAAAGAAAAAATTTTGAAAACAAATTTTTAAAATAAAATAAAAACCAAAAAAAATCCCCAAAAATATTCTCAAAAAAATTTTAACACAAATCTCAAAATTTTAAAAAATTGAAAATAAAAAAGAAAAAAATTAAAACAAAAAAAAAAACCCAAAAAAACCCAAAAAAACCCCAAAATTTCATTTAAAAAATTTGGAAAAAAAAGGAAAAAAATTGGCTTAAAAACCATTAAAAATCAAAAAAAAAACCTAAAAATTCACAGAAAAAAAATCCCAAAAAATCCCCAAAAATTCCCACACCCCAACCATCCCAAAAACTCCCAATTTTTTCCCAAAAACTCCCAAATTTTCCCAAAAATTCCCGAATTTTCCCCAAATTCCTCACCACGGTGACGTTCCAGATGCGGGCGGCCTCGGCCACCAGGGTGGAGACGCTGGAGCAGCCGGGCATGAGGATGATCTTGAACGGGAGATTGTAGAGCAGCTCGTAGAGGAGCTTGGTGGCCTGGCCGGGGTCACACTGAGGGGACAATCGGGGACAATCGGGGACAATCCCAGTTCAACCAGTAACCACCAGTGCCAGGGAAAAAAAACCCAAAATTTGCACCCAAACGGCCCAAAAATGGCCCAAAAAATGCCCAAAAATGGCTCCGAAACCCAAAAAATCAAGGATGGAGCCACCAATTCAAGGACACTGAGGGACAATTGGGGACAATCGGGACAATCCCAGTTCAACCAGTAACTCCCAGTTCCAGACCAGTTCCAGACCAGTTCCAACCCAAAAATCCCCAAAATTGCCCCAAAATGGCCCCAAAAACCCAAAAATCCAAGGTTGGACCCAGCAATCAAGATGGCGCCAGGTGGGACCAGGGTCACACTGAGGGGACAATTGGGGACAATCGGGGACAATCCCAGTTCAACCAGTAACCACCAGTGCCAGGGAAAAACCCCAAAATTTGGACCCAAACGGCCCCAAAATGGCCCCAAAAAACCCAGGAAACGCCCCAAGAACGCCCAAATCCAAGATGGCGCCAGGTGGGACTTGGTGGCCTGGCCAGGGTCACACTGAGGGGACAATCGGGGACAATTGGGGACAATCGAGGACAATCCCAGTTTAACCAGTAACCACCAGTTCCAGACCAGTTCCAGACCAGTTCCAACCAAAAATCCCAAAAATCCAAAAAAACCATCCCAAAATGGCCCCAAAAACCCCAGGAAACGCCCCAAGAATGCCCAAAATCCAAGATGGCGCCAGGTGGGACTTGGTGGCCTGGCCGGGGTCACACTGAGGGGACAATCGGGACAATTGGGACAATCCCAGTTTAACCAGTAACCACCAGTGCCAGGAAAAAAACCCCAAATTTGCACCCAAATGGCCCCAAAATGGCCCCAAAAACCAAAAATTCAAGGTTGGACCCAGCAATTCAAGATGCGCCAGGTGGGACCAGGGTCACACTGAGGGGACAATCGGGACAATCGGGACAATCGGGACAATCCCAGTTCAACCAGTAACCACCAGTTCCAGGGAAAAAACCCAAAATTTGCACCCAAACGGCCCCAAAATGGCCCAAAAACCCCAGAAAACGCCCCAAGAACGCCCAAATCCAAGATGGCGCCAGGTGGACCAGGGTCACACTGAGGGACAATTGGGGACAATCGGGGACAATCGGGGACAATCCAGTTTAACCAGTAACCACCAGTGCCAGGGAAAAAACCCCAAAATTTGCACCCAAATGGCCCCAAAAAATCCCATTTTCAACACCAAAAAAATTCATATTTTTTATCAAAAAAATCCATTTTTAACCCAAAAAATCCATTTTTTATCCCAAAAATTCCCAATTTCACCCCCAAAAAATCCCATTTTTTATCCAAAAAATCCCATTTTTCAACCCCAAAAAATCCCAATTTTATCAAAAAAAAATCCCATTTTTTATCCAAAAATTCCCAATTTTCACCCCTAAAAAAATCCCATTTTTAACGCCAAGAAATCCAATTTCTTATAAAAAAAATTCCCATTTTTTATCCCAAAATTCCCAATTTTCATCCCAAAACTACCCAATTTTCACCCCAAAAATCCCAATTTCAACCCCACAAAAAATCCCAATTTTCACCCCCAAAAATCCCATTTTTTATCCAAAAATTCCCAATTTTCACCCCCAGAAATTCATATTTTTTATCCAAAAAAATCCCATTTTTAACCCCAAAAAATCCCATTTTTTATCCAAAAATTCCCAATTTTCACCCCCAAAAAATCCCATTTTTTATCCAAAAAATCCCATTTTTAACCCCAAAAAATCCCAATTTTATCCAAAAAAATCCATTTTTTATCCCAAAATTCCCAATTTTCACCCCCAAAAAATCCAATTTTCAACCCCAAAAGTTCATATTTTTTATCCAAAAAATCCATTTTTATCCAAAAAATCCCATTTTCACCCCCAAAAAATCCCATTTTTTATCCAAAAAATCCTTTTTCAACCCCAAAAAAATCATATTTTTTATCCCAAAAATCCATTTTCAACCCAAAAAATCCCAATTTTCACCCCCCAGAAATTCATATTTTTTATCCAAAAAATCCATTTTTAACCCCAAAAAATTCATATTTTTTATCCAAAAAATCCCATTTTTAAACCCAAAAAATTCATTTTCTTTATCCAAAAAATCCCATTTTCAACCCCAAAAAATCCCAATTTTTATCCAAAAAAAATCCCAATTTTTATCCAAAAAAATTCCCATTTTTTATCCAAAAAATCCCATTTTCAACCCCAAAAATCCCATTTTCACCCCCAAAAAATCCCATTTTTCACCCAAAAAATCCAATTTTTATCCAAAAAAATCCCATTTTTTATCCCAAAATTCCCAATTTTCACCCCCCAGAAATTCATAATTTTTATCCAAAAAATCCCAATTTTCACCCCCAAAAATTCATAATTTTTATCCAAAAAAATCCCATTTTTGCCATGGCAACGCTCAGCAGCATCCCCGGGGTTGCCATGGAGACGCTCGGGAGCAGCCCCGGGTTGCCATGGAAACGCTCTCAGCATCACCGGGTTGCCATGGAAACCCTCAGGAGCAGCCCCGGGGTTGCCATGGAAACGGCGCTGGGATGGGAAAGGGGGGGGGGGGGGGGGGCCGGGATTTTAGGGGGGTTTGGGAGGGACGAAAATTTGGGATCAAATCGGGGGAAATTTGGGAATTTTGGAGGGGAAAATTTGGGAGAATTTTGGGGGATTTGGGAAAAAATTTGGGGGGGAATTTGGGTTTTTGAGGGAAAATTTGGGGGAAAATTTGGGATTTTTGGGGCAAAAAGTTGGGGGTTTTGGGGGAAATTTGGGGACTTTTTTTGGGGGGGGAAATTTGGGATTTTTGGGCGAAATTTGGGGACTTTTGGGGGGAAAATTTGGGATTTTTGGGGGAAAAATTTGGGATTTTGGGGCCAAATTTGGGGGGAAATTGGGGTTTTTTTGGGGAAAAATTGGGATTTTTGGGAGGAAAAAATTTGGATTTTTGTGGGGAAAATTTGGGGTTTTGGAGGGAAAAAGTTGGGGGGAAAATTGGAGGATTTGGGGAAAAATTTGGGATTTTTGGGGGGAAATTTGGGATTTTGGGGGCAAATTTGGGGGGAAAATTGGGGTTTTTTGGGGGGAAAATTGGGATTTTTGGGAGGAAAAAATTTGGATTTTTGTGGGGAAAAATTTGGGGTTTTGAGGGAAAAGTTTGGGGGAAAAAATGCGATTTTTGGGGGAAAAATTTGGGATTTTTGGGGGAAAATTTTGGATTTTTGGGGGGAAAAAATTTGGGATTTTTGGGGGAAAATTGAGATTTTGGGGCCAAAAATGGCGGCACCAGTCCCAAATCCCTGCCCTAAATCCCAAATCCCTGCCCCAAATCCCGATCCCATTCTTGACCTCCTGCCCTAAATCCAACCCTGTCCGGTGACCCCAAAACTGACCCCAAATCTGACCCCAAACCCAAACTCACACTGACCCCAAAAACTGACCCCAAAATTCACCCCAATCCCAAACTGACCCAATCCAAACTCACCTGACCCCAAACCTCACCCCAAACCCATCCCAATAACCCAAAACTGACCCCAAATCCCATCCAGGTGACCCAAAACCGACCCCAAACTCACCCCAATCCCAAACTCACCTTATTTCCATCCAGGTGACCCCCAAAACTGACCCCAAAATTCACCCCAATCCCAAATCCCAAATCCCAAACCTGACCCCAAACTCACTCCAATCCCAAATCCCAAAATTCACCCAAATCCATACTGATAACCCAAAACTGACCCCAAACTCACCCAAATCCCAAACCTGACCCCAAACTCATCCTGATCACCCCAAACCTGACCCCAAACCCATCCCAATAACCCCAAAACTGACCCCAAAATTCACCCAAACCCCAAATCCCAAACCTGACCCCAAACCTCACCCCAATTCTATCCCAGTGACCCCAAACCTGACCCAAATCCAAATCCCAAATCCAAATCCCAAATCCCAAATCCAAATCCCAAACTGACCCAAACTCATCCTGATAACCCCAAAACTGACCCCAAAATTCACCCCAAACTCACCCCAATCCCAAACTCACCTTATTCCATCCAGGTGACCCCAAAACTGACCCCAAATTCACCCAATCCCATTTCAGTGACCCCAAACCTGACCCCAAACTCACCCCAATCCCAAATCTGACCCCAAACTCATCCTGACAACCCTAAATTGACCCCAAAATTCACCCCAATCCCAAATTCCAAACCTGACCCCAATCTCATCCCGGTGACCCCAAAACTGACCCAAATTCACCCCAATCCCATTTCAGTGACCCCAAACCTGACCCAAATCCAAATCCCAAACTCACCCCAAACTCATCCTGATCACCCCAAACCTGACCCAAATTCACCTAAATCCCAAATCCCAAACCTGACCCCAAACCATCCCAGTGACCCCAAAACCGACCCAATCCCATCCCAATAACCCCAAAATTGACCCAAAATTCACACCAAACCCAAATCCCAAACTCACCCCAATCCCATCCCAATGACCCCAAAACCGACCCCAAACTCACCCCAATCCCAAATCTGACCCAAACTCATCCTGACAACCCAAAATTGACCCCAAAATTCACCCCAATCCCAAATTCCAAACCTGACCCAATCCCATCCTGGTGACCCCAAAACTGACCCCAAATTCACCCCAATCCCAAATCCCAAAATTCACCCAAATCCAAATCCAAAATTCACCCAAATCCCAAACCGACCCCAAACTCATCCTGATAACCCCAAATCTGACCCCAAAATTCACCCCAATCCCAAATCCAAAATTCACCCAAATCCCATCCTGATAACCCCAAAATTGACCCCAAACTCACCCAAATCCCAAATCCCAAACCTGACCCCAAACCCATCCCAATAACCCCAAATCTGACCCCAAAATTCACCCAAACCCCAAACTCACCCCAATCCCAAACCTGACCCCAAACCCATCCTGATAACCCCAAAACTGACCCCAAATTCACTCCAATCCAAATCCCAAAATTCACCCCAATCCAAATCCCAAAATCACCCCAATTCTATCCCAGTGACCCCAAACCTGACCCAAATCCCAAATCCCAAATCCCAAATCCCAAATCCCAAACTGACCCCAAACTCATCCCGACAACCCCAAAATTGACCCCAAAATCACCCAAATCCCAAATCCAAAATTCACCCCAATCCATCCCAGTGACCCCAAATCTGACCCCAAAATTCACCCCAATCCCAAAATTCACCCAATCCCATCCAGGTGACCCCAAAACTGACCCCAAAATTCACCAAATCCCAAATCCCAAACCTGACCCCAATCCCATCCTGGTGTCCCCAAAACCGACCCCAATCCCATCCAATAACACCAAATCTGACCCAAAATTCACCCAAATCCTAAATCCCAAACCTGACCCCAAACCCATCCCAATGACCCCAAACCAACCCCAAACTCACCCCAATCCCGAATCCCGAATCCCAAACCCCAAATCCCAATCCTGACCCCAATCCATCCTGATAACCCCAAATCTGACCCCAAAATTCACCCAAATCCTAAATCCCAAACTCACCCCAAACCCATCCCAATGACCCCAAACCAACCCCAAACTCACCCCAATCCAAATCTGACCCCAAACTCATCCTGACAACCCAAAACCGACCCCAAACTCACCCCAATCCCAAACTCACCCCAAGCCCAAATCCCAAAATTCACCCAAATCCCAAATCCCAAACTCACCCCAATCCCAAATCCCCAAACTCACCCCAATTCTATCCCAGTGACCCCAAACCTGACCCAAATCCCAAATCCAAATCCCAAATCCCAAACCTGACCCCAAACTCATCCTGACAACCCCAAACCTGACCCCAAAACTCACCCAAATCCAAATTCACCCCAAACCCATCCCAATGACCCAAAATTGACCCAAACCCAAATCCCAAACCTGACCCCAAACCTGACCCCAATCCCACCCCAATAACCCCAAATCTGACCCCAAAATTCACCCAAATCCCAAATCCCAAATTCACCCCAATCCCAAATCCCAAATTTCACCCACCCCAATCCCATCCTGGTGTCCCCACATTCGGCCAGGACGTCCCAGACCCCAATTTCCGACCCCAAATCCCAACTTCCTGCCCCCAAAACCCCAAAATCCCAAATTTGGACCCCAAAAACCCAAATCCCAAATCTGGACCCCAAAACCCCCATTTTTCACCCCAAATTTCCATTTTTTTCACCCCAAATTTCCATTTTTTTCACCCAAATTTCCATTTTTCCACCCCAAATTTCCATTTTTTCACCCCAAATCTCCTCACCTCGCTCGCTGATGTTCTCCAACCCCAACTTTTGACCCAAATCCTGACCCAAATCCCAGATCTGACCTGAAATCGCCGATTTTTGACCCAAAACTGCGATTTTTGGCCCAAAACCCCAAAACCCCAACTTTGACCCCAAACCCCCAACTTTTGACCAAAATCCCAAATTTTGACCCCAAATCTCTCACCTTGCTGTAGCGGATGAGCGGCGCTCGTGATGTTCTCCAACCCCAACTTTTGACCCCAAATCCCCAAATCTTGACCCAAAATTGCCGATTTTTGACCCAATCCCAAAATCCCCAATTTTGACCCAAAACTCCATTTTTCACCCCAAAACCCCAATTTTTGACCCAAAATCCTCACCTTCCCCTTGCTGCCGTAATGGATGAGTGGCGCTCGTTGATGTCCTCCAACCCCAACTTCTGACCCCAAATCCCCAAATCTTGACGCGAAATCGCTGATTTTTGACCCAAATCTGCAATTTTGACCCAAATCCCAAAATCCCACATTTTAACCCAAAACCCCAAATTTTGACCCCAAATCCCTCACTTGCTGTGGCAGATGAGCGGTGCTCATTGATGTTCTCCAACCCTTGCTCCTCACCCAAAATCTCCGATTTTGACCCCAAAAAACACAATTTTTTCCCCAAAATCCCATTTTTTTCCCCAAAATCCCAATTTTCACCCCAAATTTCTGACCTTGCTGTCGTAGTGGATGAGGCGCAGCTCGTAGTCGGGCAGGATGTCCCATCCCTCATTGATGTTCTCCAACCCCAAACTTCTGACCCCAAATCCCAAATCTTGACCCGAAATCGCCGATTTTGACCCAAGTTCCAAAATTCGAATTTTTGACCCAAAACCCCAGATTTGACCCAAATCCTCACCTTGCTGTGGCGGATGAGTGGGCTCGTTGATGTTCTCCAACCCCAACTTTTGACCCCAAATCTTGACCCCCACAACCTCAACTTTTGACCGTAAAATCCCGTTTTTTTCCCAAAACTCCCAAATTTCACCCCAAATTTCCTGACCTTGCTGCCGTAGTGGATGAGCGGCGCTCGCTGATGTTCTCCAACCCCAACTTTTGACCCCAACTTTTGACCCCAAAACCTCAAACTTTCACTCTAAAACCCCAAATTTTTCCCAAAACCCCCAAATTTCACCCGAATTTCCTCACCTTGCTGTCGTAGTGGATGAGGCGCAGCTCGTAGTCGGGCAGGATGTCCCATCCCTCATTGATGTTCTCCAACCCCAAACTTCTGACCCCAAAATCCCAAATCTTGACCCAAAACCTCCGTGATTTGATCCAAACACCGATTCTTACCCCAACCCCAAAACCCAAATTTTGACCCAAAAACCCAATTTTTCCTCCAAATCCCCTGACCTTGCTGCCGTAGTGATGAGCGGCGCTCGTTGATGTTCTCCAAACCCCAACTTTGGACCCCAAATCTTGACCCTACAACCTCAAATTTTCACTATAAAACCCCAACTTTTGGCCCACAAAAAAAACGCAATTTTTGACCCTAAAACCCCATTTTTTTCCCAAAATCCCACTTTTTCACCCCGAATTTCCTGACCTTGCTGTCGTAGTGGATGAGGCGCAGCTCGTAGTCGGGCAGGATGTCCCATCCCTCATTGATGTGCTCCAACCCCAACTTTTGACCCCAACTTTTGACCCCAAAACCTCAATTTTGACCATAAAACCCCCGTTTTTTCCCCAAAACCCCATTTTTTTCCCAAATCCCACTTTTTCTCCCAATTTTCTACCTTGCTGTCGTAGTGATGAGGCGCAGCTCGTAGTCGGGCAGGATGTCCCATCCCCATTGATGTTCTCCAACCCCAAACTTTGACCCCAAATCCTGACCCCAAAACCCCAAATTTGACCCAAAACCCCCAATTTTTTCCCAAAAACCCAAATTTTTCCCCAAAATCCCACTTTTTCACCCCGAATTTCCTCACCTTGCTGTCGTAGTGGATGAGGCGCAGCTCGTAGTCTGGCAGATGTCCATCCCATCATTGATGTCCTCCAACCCCCATCCCACCATTCTCAACCCTGGTTTCTGAGCCCAAATCCTCGATTTTTGATCCGAAATCGCCGATTTTTGATCCGAAATCGCCGATTTTGACCCAAATCCAAAATTTTGACCCAAACCCCCAAATTTTAACCCAAAATCCCAACTTTTGACCCAAATCCCTCACCTTGCTGTAGTGAATGAGCGGCGCTCATTGATGTTCTCCAACACAAGCTTCTGACCCCAAATCCTGACCCCAAAACCCCAAATTTTGACCCATAACTCCCAATTTTTTTCCAAACCCCAATTTTTTTCCCAAAACTCCACTTTTTCACCCCAAATCCCGTGACCTTGCGGCATAGTGGATGAGCGGTGCTCATTGATGTTCTCCACTTGACCCAACTTTGCCAAACCACAACTTCTGAACCCAAATATTTTTCCAAAACCCCAATTTTTTCTAAACTCAATTTTCACCCCAAATCTTACCCTGCAAGAGGACTCGGCGATCGTTGATGTTCTCCAATCCCGGACTAGCTTGAAAACCAGCTCGTGATTCTCAACCACTTTGGACCCAACTTTGGACAACCTCAAACTTTCACTATAAAACCCCAAATTTTTTTCCCCAAAATCCATTTCTTTCCCCAAAATCCCGGGTTTTTTTCTCAAACCCAAATTTTTCCCAAAACCCCAAATTTCACCCAAACCCCTCTAACCTTGCTGTCGTAGTGATGAGGCGCAGCTCGTAGTTGGGCAGGATGTCACGGCGCTCGTTGATGTCCTCCAACCCAACTTTTGACCCCAAATCCCCAAATCTTGACCCGAAATCGCTGATTTTTGGCCCAAACCCCAAAATCCCAAATTTTTGACCCAAAATCCCTCACCTTTCCCCTTGGCTGTTGTAGTGGATGAACGGCGCTCGTTGATGTTCTCCAACCCCAACTTTTGACCCCACAACCCCAAACTTTCACTCTAAAACCTCCAATTTTTTTCCAAAAACCCCAAATTTTTTCCCAAAAATCCAAATTTTTTCCCAAAACTCCATTTTTTCACCCCAATTTTTCTGACCTTGCTGTCGTAGTGGATGAGGCGCAGCTCGTAGTCGGGCAGGATGTCCCATCCCTCATTGATGTTCTCCAACCCAAACTTCTGACCCCAAATCCCCAAATCTTGACCCAAAACCTCCGCGATTTGATCCAAAACACCGATTCTTACCTCAAACCCCAAAACCCAAATTTTGACCCAAAACCCCAATTTTTTGCTCCAAATCCCCTGACCTTGCTGCCATAGCGGATGAGCGCCGCTCATTGATGTTCTCAACCCCAACTTTTGACCCCAAATCTTGACCCTACAACCTCAAACTTTCACTATAAACCCCAACTTTTGACCATAAAATCCAACTTTTGACTGTAAAATCCCAAATTTTCACTCTAAAACCCAAATTTTTTCCCAAAACTCCCAAATTTCACCCCAAATTTCCTGACCTTGCTGTCGTAGTGGATGAATGGCACTCGATGTTCTCCAACCCCAACTTCTGACCCCAAATCCCCAAATCTTGACCCCAAAACCTCAAATTTTCAGTCTAAAACCTCAAATTTTGATGATAAAATTCTGGTTTTTTTCCCCAAAAATCCCATTTTTTTTCCCAAAACCCCACTTTTTCACCCCGATTTTTCTAACCTTGCTGTCGTAGTGGATGAGGCGCAGCTCGTAGTCGGGCAGGATGTCCCATCCGTCATTGATGTTCTCCAACCCCAACTTTTGACCCCAACTTTGACCCAAACCCTCAAACTTTCACTCTAAAACCCCAAATTTTTCCCAAAACTCCCAAATTTCACCCCAAATTTCCTGACCTTGCTGCCATAGTGGATGAACGGCGCTCGTTGATGTTCTCCAACCCCAACTTTTGACCCCAAATCTTGACCCTACAACCCCAAATTTTCACTATAAAACCCCAACTTTTGACCCCAAAACCTCAATTTTCACTCTAAAATGCCATTTTTTTTTTCCCAAAACTCCACTTTTTCGCCCCAAATTTCCTGACCTTGCTGCCATAGTGGATGAACGGCGCTCATTGACGTTCTACCAACCCCAACTTTTGACCCCAAATCTTGACTCCCACAACCCCAAATCTTGACTGTAAAACCCCAACTTTTGACCATAAAATCCCGGTTTTTTCCCCAAAACCCCACTTTTTCACCCCAAACTCTCTAACCTTGCTGTCGTAGTGGATGAGGCGCAGCTCGTAGTCGGGCAGGATGTCCCATCCCTCATTGCTGTCCTCCAACCCAAACTTCTGACCCACAACCCCAAATTTTCACTCTAAAACCCCCAAATTTTTTCCCCAAAACCCCAAATTTTTTCCCCAAAACCCCCAAATTTCACCCAAACCCTCTAACCTTGCTGTCGTAGTGGATGAGGCGCAGCTCGTAGTCGGCAGGATGTCCCATCCCTCATTGATGTCCTCCAACCCAAACTTCTGACCCCAAATCCCGACCCCAAAACCCCAAATTTTCACCCTAAAACCTCACTTTTTTTCCCCAAATTCCGGGTTTTTTCCCCAAAACCCCAAATTTACCCCAAACCCCCTCTAACCTTGCTGTCGTAGTGGATGAGGCGCAGCTCGTAGTCGGGCAGGATGTCCCATCCCTCATTGATGTCCTCCAACCCCAACTTTTGACCCAAATCCCGACCCCAAAACCCCAAATTTTCACCCTAAAACCTCACTTTTTTCCCCAAATTCCCGGGTTTTTTCCCCAAAACCCCAAATTTCACCCCAAACCCCTCTAACCTTGCTGTCGTAGTGGATGAGGCGCAGCTCGTAGTCGGGCAGGATGTCCCATCCCTCATTGATGTCCTCCAACCCCAACTTTGACCCAAATCTTGACTCCCACAACCCCAAATCTTGACCATAAAACCCCAACTTTTGACCATAAAACCCTGGGTTTTTTCCCAAAACTCCCAAATTTCGCCCCAAATTTCTGACCTTGCTGCCATAGAGGATAAGCGGTGCTCGTTGATGTTCTCCAACCCCAACTTTTGACCCCAAATCTTGACCATAAAACCCCAACTTTTCACCCTAAAACCCCAAATTTTGACATAAAATCCAAATTTTTCCCCAAAACTCCAAATTTCACCCAAACCCCCTCTGACCTTGCTGTCGTAGTGGATGAGGCGCAGCTCGTAGTCGGGCAGATGTCCCATCCCTCATTGATGTCCTCCAACCCCAACTTTTGACCCCAAATCCCGACCCAAAATCGCCGATTTTTGACCCAAACCCCAAAACCCCACATTTTCACCCCAAAATCCCAGATTTTGACCCAAATCCGTCACGTTGCTGTAGTGGATGAGCGGCGCTCGTTGATGTTCTCCAACCCCAACTTTTGACCCAAAACTTGACCATAAAACCTCAAATTTTCACTCTAAAACCCCAAATTTTCACCCTAAAACCCCAAATTTTGACCATAAAATCCCGGGTTTTTTTCCAAAACCCCCAATTTCACCCCGAATTCCCTGACCTTGCTGTCGTAGTGGATGAGGCGCAGCTCGTAGTCGGGCAGGATGTCGCGGCGCTCGTTGATGTCCTCCAGGGCCATCCTGACGGCCGGCAGGCACGCCTGCCCGCCCGGCCACCCGCCGGACATGGGGAACAGCGCCCCCACGTGGACGGATTTCCTCCCTGCGCCCCAGAGCGGCCCCAGCAGTGACCCCAGAAGGGCCACGCGGAGCCAGGGGGCGGCCGCGGCTGCTGCCTTGGGGGCCATGGCCGGGGTTTACAGCCGGAGGGGCATGGTTTGGGGGGTTTGGGGGGGGTTTTGGGGGATTTGGGGGA